>NC_057806.1:324034023-324334023 GCF_018294505.1 Triticum aestivum | reverse complement strand
CCACTCATCGACCGCTATCCAGCATGCATCTAGAGTATTAAGTTACAAACAGAGTAATGCCTAAGCAAGATGACATGATGTAGAGGGATAGACTCATTCAATATGAAGAAAACCCCATCTTGTTATCCTCGATGGCAACAATACAATACGTGCCTTGCTGCCCTTACTGTCACCGGGAAAGGACACCGCAAGATTGAACCCCAAACCTAAGCACTTATCCCATTGCAAGAAAGATCAATCTAGTAGGCCAAACCAAACTGATAATTCGAAGAGACTTAAAAAGATAACCAATCATACATAAAAGAATTCAGAGAAGATTCAAATATTGTTCATAGATAGACTTGATCATAAACCCACAATTCATCGGTCTCAACAAACACACTGCAAAAAGAAGATTACATCGAATAGTTCTCCACAAGAGAGGGGGAGAACATTGTATTGAGATCCAAAAAGAGAGAAGAAGCCATCTAGCTACTAACTATGGACCCGTAGGTCTGAGGTGAACTACTCACACTTCATCGGAGGGGCTATGGTGTTGATGTAGAAGCCCTCCGTGATCGATGCCCCCTCCAGTGGAGCTCCGGAACAGGCCCCAAGATGGGATCTCGTGGATACAGAAAGTTACAGTGGTGGAATTAGGGTTTTGGCTCCGTATCTGATCGTTTGGGGGTACGTGGATATATATAGGAGGAAGGAGTACGTCGGTGGAGCAACAGGGGGCCCACGATGGTGGAGGGCGCGCCTGGTGGGGGTGGGCGCGCCCCCTACCTTGTGGCCTCCTCTTTTCTTTCTTGACATAGGGTCCAAGTCTCCCGGTCTTGTTCGTTGAGAAAATCACGTTCCTGAAGGTTTCATTCCATTTGGACTCCGTCTGATATTCCTTTTCTTTGGAACCCTAAAACAGGCAAAAAGCAGCAATTCTGGTTTGGGCCTCCGGTTAATAGGTTAGTCCCAAAAATAATATAAAAGTGGATAACAAAGCCCAATAATGTCCAAAACAGTAGATAATATAGCATGGAGCAATCAAAAATTATAGATACGTTGGAGACGTATCAAGCATCCCCAAGCTTAATTCCTGCTCGTCCTCGAGTAGGTAAATGATAAAAACAGAATTTTTGATGCGGAGTGCTACTTGGCATAATTTTAATGTAATTCTTCTTAATTGTGGTATGAATATTCAGATCCGAAAGATTCAAGACAAAAGTTCATATTGACATAAAAATAATAATACTTCAAGCATACTAACAAAGCAATTATGTCTTCTCAAAATAACATGGCCAAAGAAAGTTATCCCTACAAAATCATATAGTCTGGCTATGCTCTATCTTCACCACACAAAATATTTAAATCATGCACAATCCCGATGACAAGCCAAGCAATTGTTTCATACTTTTGACATTCTCAAAACTTTTTCAATCTTCACGCAATACATGAATGTGAGCCATGGACATAGCACTATAGGTGGAATAGAGTGGTGGTTGTGGAGAAGACCAAAAGGGAGAAGATAGTCTCACATCAACTAGGCGTATCAACGGGATATGGATATGCCCATCAATAGATATCAATGTGTGTGAGTATGGATTGCCATGCAACGGATGCACTAGAGCTATAAGTATATGAAATCTCAAAAAGAAACTAAGTGGGTGTGCATCCAACTTGCTTGCTCATGAAGACCTAGGGCATTTTGAGGAAGCCCATCATTGGAATATACAAGACAAGTTCTATAATGAAATATTCCCACTAGTATATGAAAGTGATAACATGAGAGACTCTCTACTATGAAGATCATAGTGCTACTTTGAAGCACAAGTGTGGTAAAAGGATAGTAACATTGTCCCTTCTCTCTTTTTCTCTCATTTTTTTGGGCCTTTTCTCCTTTTTTATGGCCTCTTTTCTTTCTCCTATTTTTATTTTTCGTCCGGAGTCTCATCCCGACTTGTGGGGGAATCATAGTCTCCATCATCCTTTCTTCACTGGGACAATGCTCTAATAATGATGATCATCACACTTTTATTTTTCTTACAACTCAACAATTACAACTTGATACTTAGAACAAAATATGACTTTATATGAATGCCTCCGGCGATGTATCGGGATATGCAATGACTCATGAGTGACATGTATGAAAGAATTATGAACGGTGGCTTTGCCACAAATATGATGTCAACTACATGATCATGCTAAGCAATATGACAATGATGGAGTGTGTCATAATAAACGGAACGGTGTAAAGTTGCATGGCAATATATCTCGGAATGGCTATGGAAATTGCATAATAGGTAGGTACGGTGGCTGTTTTGAGGAAGGTATATGCTGGGTGTATGATACCGGCGAAAGGTGTGCGGTATTAGAGAGGCTAGCAAAGGTGGAAGGGTGAGAGTGCGTATAATCCATGGACTCAACATTAGTCATAAAGAACTCATATACTTATTGCAAAAATCTACAAGTTATCAAAGCAAAGTATTACGCGCATGCTCCTAGGGGGATAGATTGGTAGGAAAAGACCATCGCTCGTCCCCGACCGCCACTCATAAGGAAGGCAATCAAAAAATAAATCATGCTCCGACTTCATCACATAACGGTTCACCATACGTGCATGCTACGGGAATCACAAGCTTCAACACAATTATTTCTCAAATTCACAACTACTCAACTAGCATGACTTTAATATCACATCTCCATATCTCAAAATAATTATCAAGTATCAAACTTATCATAGTATCCAACACACTCATAAGAAAGTTTTATTATTAATCTTGTGTACCAAGCATATTAGGATTTTAAGAAAATTACCATGCTATTTAAGACTCTCAAAATAATCTAAGTGAAGCATGAGATATCAATAGTTTCTATAAAACAAATCCAGCACCGTGCTCTAAAAGATATAAGTGAAGCACTAGAGAAAAATTATATAACTCAAAAGATATAAGCGAAGCACATAGAGTATTCTAGCAAATTCCAAATAATATATGGCTCTCTCAAAAGGTGTGTACAGAAAGGATGATTGTGGTAAAATAACAAGCAAAGACTCAAAGAATACAAGACGCTCCAAGCAAAACACATATCATGTGGCGAATAAAAATATAGCTCCAAGTAAAGTTACCGATAGAAGTAGACGAAAGAGGGGATGCCTTCCGGGGCATCCCCAAGCTTTGGATTTTAGGTGTCCTTAGATTACCTTGGGGGTGCCATGGGCATCCCCAAGCTTAGGCTCTTTCCACTCCTTGTTCCATAATCCATCAAATCTTTACCCAAAACTTGAAAACTTCACAACACAAAACTTAAAGTAGAAAATCTCGTGAGCTCCGTTAGCGAAAGAAAATAAAGGACCACTTCAAGGTACTGTAATGAACTCATTCTTTATTTATATTGGTGTTATACCTACTGTATTCTAACTTCTCTATGGTTTATAAACTATTTTACTAGCCATAGATTCATCAAAATAAGCAAACAACACACGAAAAACAGAATCTGTCAAAAACAGAACAGTCTGTAGTAATCTGTAGCTAGCGCAAGATCTGGAACCCCAAAAATTCTAAAATAAATTTCCAGACATGAGGAATTTATCTATTAATCATCTTCAAAAATAATTAACTAAATATCACTTTCCAAATAAAAGTGGCATCAGATCTCGTGAGCGCTAAAGTTTCTGTTTTTTACCGCAAGTTCAACAAGACTTTCCCCAAGTCTTCCCAACGGTTCTACTTGGCACAAACACTAATTAAACACAAAAAACACAACCAAAACAGAGGCTAGAAAAATTATTTATTACTAAACAGGAGCAAAATCAAGGAATAAAAATAAAATTGGGTTGCCTCCCAACAAGCGCTATCGTTTAACGCCCCTAGCTAGGCATAACAATCAAGAATAGATCTAGGTATTGCCATAATAGTAAGATAGATTATTAAAACTCATCTCATATTCTCTATGTTTGGCGGCAAGTTTTCTTTGAGGCAAGCAAAAGTAATCAAAAGGACTAAATTTGATGGGACAAAAGTCCCCAAGATCAACCTTGGGAGGTATAGGTTCCTCCTTTGGTCCTTCATATTGCACAACCAATTCATCATTATAAGCATTCTTTTGACAGAACTTTGTGAGCCTATATCCAAGAGAATATCCTAGTTCATTATTTAGAATAGCCAAATCATCATTAAGTTATGAGATTCTGTCAACTAAAACATTGGTAGGAACCCTTTTTCTAAGATTTTCATTGAAAGCAACATAGTCTAGAGATTGAAAACACATTATTTCTTATTGATCAAAGAGGATAGCCTCTATGGGAGGACGGCAAGCGTCCACCCTATAATGTGCAAAGATTTCTTTGGCCTCTTTTATTATGAATCTAAACTCATGAGCCAAAAAGATAGTAGCGGCACGCTTAACAGAAGAATGCTCAATATTAGAAAATTCCAGAAAAATCCGTTGTATGGAAGGATGCATGTGCATGAATTGTCTTTCAAGTTCAACTACAAGCATGGCAATAGTGTCCGTAAGACTACTAGTTCTATGAAGGATAGAACTACCCATAGAAGGTAAAGCACCGGCACAAGTAAAGAAATCTTGAATAACTCCTTTTCCAATAATATTACCACTACCAACATGGAATATTTTTGTATGTGAGATAGTGGGTTCTTTAGTAGGAGCATCAGAATTATTATCGACAATAGTTTCCCCAATTTCAGACATAGAGGCAGAAGGTAAAGGACTAGCCATAACGACAAGCGAACAAACTAACACACAAGCAAACAAAAAGCAAGCAGGCAAAAAGAGGCGAATAGAGAGGGAGGATAGAGAGAGAGGGCGAATAAAACGGCAAGGGTGAAGTGAGGGAGAGGAAAACGAGAGGCAAATGGCAAATAATGTAATGCGGGAGATAAGGGTATGTGATGGGTACTTGGTATGTTGACTTTTGCGTAGACCTCCCCACCAACAGCGCTAGAAATCCTTCTTGCTACCTCTTGAGCACTGCGTTGGTTTTCCTCGAAGAGGAAGGGATGATGCAGCAAAGTAGCGTAAGTATTTCCCTTAGTTTATGAGAACCAAGGTATCAATCTAGTAGGAGGCTACGTGCGAGTCCCTCGTACCTGCACAAAACAAATAAATCCTCGCAACCAATGCAAATAGGGGTTGTCAATCCCTATAAGGCCATTTACGAGAGTGAGATCTGATAGATATGATAAGATAATATTTTTGGTATTTTTATGATAAAAGATGCAAAGTAAAATAAAGGCAAAGGAAATAGCAAAGGAAATAACTAAGTAGTAGGAGATCAATATGATAAAGATAGACCCGGGGGCCATAGGTTTCACTAGTGGCTTCTCTCAAGAGCATAACTATTCTATGGTGCGTGAACAAATTACTGTAGAGCAATTGACAGAATTGAGCATAGTTATGAGAATATCTAGGTATGATCATGTATATAGGCATCACGTCTGAGACAAGTAGACCGATTCCTGCCTGCATCTACTACTATTACTCCACTCATCGACCGCTATCCAGCATGCATCTAGAGTATTAAGTTAAAAACAGAGTAACGCCTTAAGCAAGATGAGTGGAGTAAACCCCATCTTGTTATCCTCGATGACAACAATACAATACGTGTCTTGCTGCCCTTACTGTCACCGGGAAAGGACACCGCAAGATTGAACCCAAACCTAAGCACTTCTCCCATTGCAAGAAAGATCAATCTAGTAGGCCAAACCAAACTGATAATTCGAAGAGACTTGCAAAGATAACCAATCATACATAAAAGAATTCAGAGAAGATTCAAATATTGTTCATAAATAGACTTGATCATAAACCCACAATTCATCGGTCTCAACAAACACACCGCAAAAAGAAGATTACATCGAATAGTTCTCCACAAGAGAGGGGGGAAACATTATATTGAGATCCAAAAAGAGAGAAGAAGCCATCTAGCTACTAACTATGGACCCGTAGGTCTAAGGTGAACTACTCACACTTCATCGGAGGGGCTATGGTGTTGATGTAGAAGCCCTCCGTGATCGATGCCCCCTCCGGCGGAGCTCCGGAACAGGCCCCAAGATGGGATCTCGTGGATACAGAAAGTTACGGCGGTGGAATTAGGGTTTTGGCTCCGTATCTGCTTGTTTGGGGGTACGTGGATATATATAGGAGGAAGGAGTACGTCGGTGGAGAAACAGGGGGCCCACGAGGGTGGAGGGCGCGCCTGGTGGGGGTGGGCGCGCCCCCTACCTCGTGGCCTCCTCTTTTCTTTCTTGATGTAGGGTCCAAGTCTCCCAGGTCTTGTTCGTTGAGAAAATCACGTTCCCGAAGGTTTCATTCCGTTTGGACTCCGTTTGATATTCCTTTTCTTCGGAACCCTAAAACAGGCAAAAAACAGCAATTCTGGGTTGGGCCTCCGATTAATAGGTTAGTCCCAAAAATAATATAAAAGTAGATAATAAAGCCCAACAATGTCCAAAACAGTAGATAATATAGCATGGAGCAATCAAAAATTATAGATACGTTGGAGACGTATCATCGTCTTGAAACAGGCGCTGGTTGGTTGCAGTTTCGTAGCATTCTTCTTGTTTGTAATAGCCTCTATGTACTTTTTGTGTGCTTCTCTTGTTGGATGTGTTGCTGAAGGTGGCGGATCTTTTCTTGGTGCATCAGATTGCATGTTGTAGGAAAGTACGTATGCATATCATTAATTGCCTAGAAGGAACTTAGAAAACAAACTATGTATGTAACAGTCGTACCTGTTAGCTTCCTACTGGTTGTCCATGTACTCCCTTCGTTCCGAATTACTTGTCTTGGATTTGTCTAGATACGGATGTATCTAGCACTAAAATGAGTCTAGATACATCCGTATCTAGACAAATCCAAGACAACTAATTCGGAACGGAGGGAGTACTTGCAAAAGCCAATATTTATTTGTAGGGAAGATGAACTTGTAGGGATACAATGAACAATGATATGGGTGTTGTTATATATAGATGTGTGGCCGTCATAAAAACATGTAACCGATATATATTGTTTTTAAAATAGTTAATACACCACAAATATAGCAGTGAATATGTAGAAAAGTTATAGATCGTATTTATATTGTGGTTTTAATAAGTAGGTTAATGTACATATTAATATGGCACATGTATGTAAGATTTGGGCATGGTGATTGTTTGTTTGGGTTCCTAGCAAAGAAAAGAGTTGGTTGGAATGGTCATTCACAATACTGTCATTAGTGTGGCCCAGTTAAATAAAACATTAAAATAAAATAAACTACTGTCCAGGGAGTGTAATTTGCCATGGCGTTCCATTTCGTGTGATTATAATAGAGATCCTGATGTTAACATTCGAAATGTAGTACAAACACAGTTTGGTATTTACAGATTTATGACTAAAAGTACCCTCGTAAACTCATACATGTTGAGCAAGGGTACTCTAGTGGTTTTAAGGAGAAAGGAGAAAAGACAAAGATAAACTCGATGCATTCAATTATTATCCAGTAATGAAAGCCTTTCCTGTATGATTGTCTTCTCCACATGTTAACATGTGGCATGAATAGTAAGACCCTTCCTGTTTGATTGTCTCCTCTGCATGTTAACATGTGTCATGAAGATTGATATAAGATTTTAGTCTAGGTGTGTTACATGAATGGAAAATTAAAATTTATAAGCACTCAAGGACATAGCAGGAAGCTAGGACATGATGCATAAAATAAGGTTTCTGGGTTACAATGGAAGCTCAACAAATAAATATTGAATGAAGAAAAATTATATTGAGATTGATATTGAGCAAACAAAATTATAGAATTAGCAACCTAGGAGAATTTGGGAATATGATGTACCGGTAGGAGGCAGAAACCAAATGCGCTTGTGTTTGTAGTGAGGGAACCCCAATGAAGATGACCACTCGGGCATAGTTGAGCACGCGGTACCTGAGAAAGTGCAAATTTGTGATGCAATCAACAATATATCATACATAGAGAATATGGAGGAAGTGGCAGGGAGTTGCTCATCGGAGGCAGCATGAGTGGTGTGGTAGAGACCTGATGGGAAGGAAATGAGGTGAGGCCGAGCAGACTTTAAAGAGAAATCCATCAGTTTCTTGTGGAGATGGTGGGGAGAGGAAGTGAAGCGCCTGGAACATTATTAGGAGAGGGAGCGTCCAACATCAATTAGTCAGCTGGCTGTTTGCTATCCATCGTGACCATGGAAGATACACAGGGTGGGCCAGTGCCCGATGGAAGCAATGGGCTGCAAAGGATGTAGCAGTAGGCCGTGTAAGGTTGATGTGGCCCTTTTCATAAGATATATAGGATTATATATGAAAAAGCGGAAATTCTCTTGCGACGAACAGAGAACAGTACCTTGCGAGTTGCGATGAACAGAGTACTGAGTACAGTACCTTCAAGTCGACGGATAGCGTCGCCGTAGTCCGGAGCTCGTCGTCGTCACCAGCCAATTAATAACCAAGAGGGAAGTGCATAAATTTGTGCTGGATTAGCCGGGACGGCATCCGAGGCAGGAGGTGCTTGCCGACGTCGGCACCAAGTTGGGATGGGTAGCAGCGGGTCCATGGCTGAGCAGTCCAACACTGATCCCCAACCACGACACCACCGGCCGCTACTTCGTTGTGAAGTAGCCGTGGCAGGCACCATAAGTATGGATGAGAGTGAAGGGGAGAGGAGGGAAGGAGGTGGCTGTTGTGGAAGGAGTGGTGTGCAATGGGAGGAAGGGTGGGTGCCGACTTGGTAGTGAGGCATGGCAGAGAGAGATGGAGCGGAGAGGGGATCGACCAATGGAGGCATGGCGGAGAGAGATGGAGGGGCGAGGGGATCGACCAACGGATCCTGGGCGGGACGACGAGGCATGGTGTGCAGCACGCAGGGGGAGCTAGCTGACCCACCGGGATCCTGTGCTGGCGGCGCGCCCTGGTGGAGATAGGGGAAAGCGGGGGAGGGAGTTAGGGAGGAAAGCGGGGGCGTGCTCGCATCGCAGAAAAAAAGAACATCGAGGATGATGGGCTGGGCTGGATTATGTCTATCGTCAACTTCTCTGGTTGGCCCTACCAGCAGTAACTAAAGTTAATGTGTGTAGTAACTAAAGACAATGTGTTCTTTTTTCCTGCGGCGCGTCCCGCTTGTAAGCCTCTAATTAAATGCTGACGGGGCAGTATTGCTGATGTGTATAGCTTGCATGTCAAGAGAAATAGGTTAGTGGGGATGAACTAGTTAGGTATTATAGATGTGGCCTACTACTCAAAATATGAGAGATCCAGAAGTGATGATACTTCACAGATGATAGCTTCAACATATAGTAAAGAAGAACAAGTCGACCCGACCTGACAGATTCAAAATAAACTAAGGGAGAACAACTCGACCTGACCAGTCAACCGTAAATGTCTCTGCTACTCTTCCCAACAAGGAACATACTTATTAAAGAAGAGAAGAGGATCATCTTAAAGAAGAGCAGAAGAGCAAGCAGATTGAAGATATTACAAGTCCTTCTATACAATGTCTGTTGCCCACCCATGATGAACCAGAGCGCACAGAGAAATACTATTCCTTCTGGTCTCTCCATATGTGGCTCACATGCATTTCAAAACTAAAGTAGGAACATTTAGCTGACCAATTAAACATGTCTCAGTTTTACTAATATCAGCATAATATCATATTTGAATTTGTACAACTAAGCTTGTTTAGCTCGATGGGTGGAGCAATGCTATTACGACACGAACCACGTAGGCTTATCGTGATCATCATAAAATGGGGAAACCGTAAGCATGATGAGTATAGTGTTGATCGTGGCAGTGGGATGGCAGATCTGAAGCTGCAAACCACGCAAAGGGTAGTTAGCAATGGATGTTTGCTTTGAAATAACAACTAAGATTTGGTATGGACAAGAAAGTACAGTCAACAAGTGACAAAGAAATGCAATTCTGCTATCTCTCTATATGTCGCAACATGCATTTGGAAACTCAAGTGGGACCTTTAGCAAACCAATTAAATGTGTCTATTAACTAATATCAGTATCATATCACAATCATATTTGAACAACTAAGCTTTAGAATTTTGAGTGTTGTGTTGTTTAGCTTGAAGGGTGGAGTAATGCTAGTATGACAGAAAGAACCTACGCAAATCATAGTAGAGTAGATAAAAGGGGAAAACCCTAAGCATCAAGAGTAAAATCAGGAAAGTGGAACTAGCTCGACCAGTGAGTGGCGTACATGCTTTTCGAAACGAATATAGGAACATTAGGTGACCAATTAAACGGTCTCTGTTTTAGTAATATGAGCATCATATCAGATTCATATTTCAACAACTAAGCTTTAGAATTATGAGTGGCATGTTGTTTCGCTTGATGGATTGAGGTCTTGAGGAGCAGTGCTAGCACGACACAAAGCACCTACAATGATGGTAGTGAATATAAAGAGGGGAAACCATAAGCTTTACGAGTATAGTGACCGTGCCATGGCAGATCTAAAGGTGCAAACCGGACAAAGCTACTTCACAACCAATGTTTGCTTTCAACTAGCCACTACGATTTGGTACGGACAAGTAAAGTACAGTAAACAATTTATGATCTATTTTCCGGGTGAGATCACTAACTTAAGCACATATGAAAGAGTACCACCTCTCTTGCGATGCCATGTAGCCCCCTGCTGATACGTTGAGGGTGCTGCGGGTGCGATAGCTCTCGGCGGCGCGGAAGAAGACTTTAGACGGCAGACGGCCGGGCCGGGGGATAAGTCCTATTGCCATGGATGAGGCGGTCGTAGGAGCGGCAACGGCAAGGTAGACGACGGTGCTGATGAAGCAAGAGGACGCGATGAAAGGATCATAGTCTGGCGCCGTGGATGAGAGACGTCCATCTCTTGTAGTGGACGTCGGGGTAGGGGTAGCCGCTCCGGCAAGGTGGAGGATGGGGTGGCGGACGGAGGAGGCTGGCCGCAGTGGGGAGGTTGTTGTGGTGCCGATGGTGTATGAATTGGGAAATGAAGGGGGAGGGGGGATCTCAAACTTTGGGACGCGCTTGTCTGAAATGTGGGAAAGCTACGAACTTATCCCTCGTTTAAAATTTCGGACATCACGTCGGTTGGGGATAGGACGGTAATTTCGCATCTCCCAAACATTTTCCAGTAGCGATTTTGGACGAGGAGAGGGTATTTTTCCGCCCATGGTGTATGAACGGGGCTGACAGGTAGGGAGGTTGTGTCACGTCTGAGGGAAGTTACACATCTGCCCCTATCTAAAATATTTGCCTACATCGATTTCGGACGAGGAGAGTTTGTTTTCCCGCCCACCGTGTATGAATGGGGAAATGGAGGGAGAGACACATGTCTTTTGGACGAGCTTGAATCAAATGTGTTTTGCCGCCCACATTTGGTGCCCACCATGTATGAATGGGCTCACAGGCTGTCGTGTCACGTCTGATGGAAGTTACTACTCTACCCCTATCAACAACAGTGTAAATCCGGTCGATTAGGATGTCAAGTGTCAGGGGTAGACGGTAATTTCCATCTCGCAAACACTTGCTTCGGGCAGCTCACAAATGATAGTGAGTGTTTAGCCGCTATGTTCAGAACTTGGGAGAATTAGCATTCACGTTTACCCTGGGCCCTGGAAACTAAATTCAAATCCAATTTGTATTCGATTACGAAAATCCATAGATAATTCTACATTTTGTTATTTATTTCTTCAAAACCACGACAAAGATTTATTCCACCTTTATATATGATTATGATTTAGAAATGGCGTGATCTTCAAATTCAGTAGGTTGGATACACTTTGAGTCAAACTGTTATTTCATCCAATACAGTATGCTCACACGAAAAACAGTTCACCTTATGTCAATCATACAAGTACTGACGATTACCTTGCCTAAAAAATTTGGAACATTACAACACATGGACAACATAGGGGGTCTTACAACATAATCCATTCAGAGACATGACACAACATGCAAGTAAAATAATCTAATGATAATTTCAACTAGTATCTAAAGAAGAACTGGGATTACCCTGGGCTTCAGATAGCAGAAACAGCAGGACCTCCTCTGCCTTCAAATGCAACATTCTTACTTCCTCCAATTCTTGGGTTGCTTGCATAATGCATGCAGCTAATTGCTTAATTTCCAGCCTCAAGATCAAGATTACCTCATTCATGGCAGCCACACCATCTCTTTCTGCCTCTAGTAGAGCCTCAAGAACTATAATACATGTGCTCAGACTGCTCTCCGGCGGTGTTGCCTCTAAACTGCTACCGTCTGGTAACATGGATGGCGCACTATTTCCACAAATAGATTCTGGGGTTCTACATTGTGTCCTAGTGTGAACGGCATCCTGAAAGGTTTCAGCTGGACATAACTAAGAGATAGTTATCGCATGATCCAGGCAGTAAGCTTACATGGTAAACGACATACGAATTATTGCCGAGTATGGCAAGCTATATTTAAATGGTTCGAAGCAGCATCATCCGAAAATAAATTAAAATGGTAAGATGAAACTAGGGATGTAAGTGGCAAGTAAACAACATCCGCCAGTCCCAACTAGTTAGTTTTCGCTAGCTCCCTAGTTCATTTTCCTCAAAAAATAAAAACTCTTTTGAACTATCATACCACTAGTGGACTTTAATCGGGATTAAATGGGACCCATTTGACATCCC
The DNA here is from genome assembly GCF_018294505.1 of Triticum aestivum. Lineage (NCBI taxonomy): Eukaryota > Viridiplantae > Streptophyta > Magnoliopsida > Poales > Poaceae > Triticum > Triticum aestivum. Next base: position 324,321,392 of record NC_057806.1, on the reverse strand, counting down.
TAGTTGAAAGGGAGTGTACCACCGCTATATTTAAGTTGCCAAGGCATCTAAGCAGTTGAAATAATCTGAGAAAGCACTTAATAGTGTGGCATCATATAAAATACGAAGACAGACTTGTGATGAAGTTCATAGGAAAAGTTAAGGACTCAAATGAACTAGGCATACATTTCTTTACGGTAGTATAGCAGGCACGCTGACATATTGGCCAACTCGGGTATAGCCTAACAAGTAACAAACAAGCATTCAAATCAAGCAATATAGCAAAGCAGACAACTGAACTATTTGTAATTCTGTAGGATTACAGGTTGAGGGCACAATCCAAGAATGCAGCCCACATGCATTACATTTCACATGTACTAAAACACACTGGCTTACCATATGTTGTTGTGAAGCCTCGTTGTTGTTGCAATGTTCTTTGAAGATATCGTCAGCATCCTGTGGTTACAAATCTAGTTGTTATAGTTTATTCTACACCCTCTATTTAGGTAAAATTAATTTTAATTGCATGCGCTGGTTCAAATTGATCATCAATGGTTTATCTAAACTAATGAAATAAGGGTGTGTGCTTACACGACAATATATGTGTTTCACTCTATTTTTATGCTTGTTCGAGGTGCCAGCCCCAAAAGAACAAATATTTTGCTTGATGGGGTTGGCATCTCCATAATTAATAGAAGCATCAAATTAGTCATGCAACTTGGAAGATCAAGAACACACAAAAAAGTAATGAACAGAGGCTCGGAATAGTGATGTAATAGCTAGCATCAGAAAATGTAGGGTAAAACGAACAAAAAGCAGCGGAACCACATGCTAGTTTGCTGATGTGTAATTAAGCATAGAGAACATGAAGCAGTCTGATGGAACCAACAAGTGGCATCAGAACAACACCATTATCATAAATATATCATGCAAGAAGCACTGGTACAGTGAAGTCCTAAACAAACGGTTTAAAACCCCTTTCCGCGACGGCATTTGGAACCGTTGCCAAGTGAGTGTGTGCGATAGGGTGTCCTTCCCACATGACCCAGAAATCATTGGGGTTAGGCCCTCCTAGGACCCAGGCTGGGGCCGTGTGCGATCAGGCGAGGCATCGGAACCCAATCATTTCCGTAGGTATGTACATCCCACACAGTGAATCCTAGAAATCATTTCCGTAGGTATGTACATCCCACACTATGAATCCCAGAAATCATTTCCGTAGGTGTACATCCCACACGGTGAATCCCAAAAATCATTTCCGTAGGTATGTACATCCCACACGGTGAATCCCAGAAAATCATTTCCATAGGTATGTACATCCCACACAGTTCTTTGTGTGGAAGCGTTTGTGCAAGGTGGCCTAACGCAAACAGTTCGCTGCCGGAAGCCAAGTGTAATTGCTGGTTGATCGAACACGCCTACTTTCTAGAAACCATGCGGGTTGTTTGAGTTCATCACCCACGGTGTTGTCTGAGTAAACGTTTGTAATAGAAAACCCCGATAAGCAGGGTAATTAGCCTATTATTGATAATCCATGTACAAATCAAACTGATATTTCTTATAAAACACGCCAGATATTTCATATCAGTATGAAAGCAACCAGGATTTCATAATCGAATTACATCAGATAGCTTCGGCACTCAGTTACGCCATTACACAACAGCACCAAGTTTCACATGCAGCATCAAAAACCTTTGGAAAGTAGCATCATACATGGTTAATAGACAGATGAATCTCATCTGGGAAACTGCAGAAGCGAAAGGCAAATGTTGAGCCTTCAGTGATGTTGAATGTCCTTGCAACTTTAGGCCAGTGGCTATGGATAATTGAAGGAAATATGCCCTAGAGGCAATAATAAAGTTATTATTTATTTCCTTATATCATGATAAATGTTTATTATTCATGCTAGAATTGTATTAACCGGAAACTTAGTACATGTGTGAATACATAGACAAACAGAGTGTCACTAGTAAGCCTCTACTTGACTAGCTCTTTGAATCAAAGATGGTTAAATTTACTAGCCATAGACATGAGTTGTCATTTGATTAACAGGATCACATCATTAGAGAATGATGTGATTGACTTGACCCATTCCGTTAGCTTAGCACGATGATTGTTTAGTTTGTTGCTATTGCTTTCTTCATGACTTATACATGTTCCTATGACTATGAGATTATGCAACTCCCGTTTACCGGAGGAACACTTTGTGTGCTACCAAACATCACAACGTAACTGGGTGATTATAAAGGTGCTCTACAGGTGTCACCGAAGGTACTTGTTGAGTTGGCGTATTTCGAGATTAGGATTTGTCACTCCGATTGTAGGAGAGGTATCTCTGGGCCCTCTCGGTAGTGCACATCACTATAAGCCTTGCAAGCAATGTGACTAATGAGTTAGTTGTGGGATGATGCATTACGGAATGAGTAAAGAGACTTGCTGGTAATGAGATTGAACTAGGTATTGAGATAGCGACGATCGAATCTTGGGCAAGTAACATACCGATGACAAATGGAACAACGTATGTTGTTATGCGGTTTGACTGATAAAGATCTTCGTAGAATATGTGGGAGACAATATGAGCATCCAGGTTCTGCTATTGGTTATTGACCAGAGACGTGTCTCGGTCATGTCTACATAGTTATCGAACCCGTAGGGTCCGCGCGCTTAAAGTTTGGTGATGATTGGTATTATGAGTTTTTGTGTTTTGATGTACCGAAGGTAGTTCGGAGTCCCGAATATGATCACGGACATGACGAGGAGTATCGAAGTGGTCGAGATGTAAAGATCGATATATTGGACGACTATATTCGGACACCCGAAGTGTTCCGAGTGGTTTCGGATAAAAACTGGAGTACCGGGGGGGTTACCGAAACCCCCCGGGGAGTTAATTGGGCCTCATGGGCCTTAGTGGGAGAAGAGGAGGGGCGGCCAGGGCAGCGTGCCCCCTCTCCCTCTAGTTCGAATTGGACAAGGAGGGGGCGGCGCCCCCCTTTTTCCTTCTCCTTCCCTCTCCTACTCCTACTCCCTCCCTGGCACGCCCTCCTCCTGGCCGGCCGCCTCTCCCCTTGCTCCTTTATATACGGGGGCAGGGGGTACCCTAGAACACAGAAGTTGATCTATTGATCTATTCCAGTCGTGTGCGGTGCCCCCCTCCACCATATTCCACCTCGGTTATATCGTAGTGGTGCTTAGGTGAAGCGCTGCGTCGGTAGCAACATCATCATCGTCATCACGCCATCGTGCTAACGAAACTCTCCTGTGAAGCTCTGCTGGATCGGAGTTCGTGGGACATCATCGAGCTGAATGTGTGCTGAACTCGGAGGTGCCGTACGTTTGGTACTTAGATCGGCCGGATCATGAAGACATACGACTACATCAACCGCATTGTGCTAACGCTTTCGCTTCCAGTCTACGAGGGTACGTGGGCACACTCTCCCCTCTCGTTGCTATGCATCACCATGATCCTGAGTGTGCGTAGGATTTTTTTTAAATTACTACGTTTCCCAACAATAATTGCCCACCCATCCTTCGTCCTCTTTAGCAAGACTTCAATATTGTACTGTGGGTGTTGAATGAATACCTTCCTCGCCTCTTGACCATGCAGGTGGTTTGAGAGGTAATAATTGGTGAACTGCTTTGAAAAGTACTGAAAACAAAGCTATGCATAAATCACGGTTGTAAATTTTGAAATGGCGCAAGGGGTAAAAATAAGTTAAAAGAGTTGGTACCATCCTATAGTTGACTGGTGTCTTCTTCATTGTGCAAACAAAGATCTTGCTGTTATTCGTTGCAAGTTTCTTCATCCTAACAATCTTTCTGAGTTTCTTGACTTGACTGATATTCATGGACATCTCATTTCCCCATATGCAAAATGGGTCGAACAGTGGGTCTAAGCCTCTGACAGCAGGACCTACATGTGGAAGACCAAATTGTAAGAAACCTAAATATTAGAATGATTCCTGCAATTGCACGATAATGTGCTATTAGCCAAAGGACCCTGCTTGAACAAACCTCGATGGTAAATCGTAGTGTCTCCCATTGTTTCCCTGCAACACACATAAAGAAGATCTTGATCAGTTTAACTGAGAGTTGCCATACTATTAGTAGAATATGTATTGAGTACAACCAAATTCGATTGGTGTCACATGCATAACAATACAAAATTGTACCCATAGAAAATGAGAATCAAATTGCAGAACTGAACCAAACAGTTAAATGGACAGCAGACCAAATGAACCAAAATAGTTAACTGAGCACGACATTGCAGAATAGAAACATGTACTAGAAGATAAGACAGTTAACAGAACAAAGAATGCTTGAGAACAGTAGTACGAAATGTAGCAATTGTTGGACCAAAGTGTTAACTGAACATTACATTTCAGAGGACCAAACTGTTAACTGAACACCAGATTGCATATTAACATTATAGAGGACAAATCACTAGAAGGCACTGGCGGTGGCCTCGAGAAAACATCATGAACTGTATTTTAAAGTAGACAACCACACGGCGGTGTCGACGGTGGCCTCGAAGACAAGGTGCTCCTCCAAGATCTAGCGGTTGACACGCATGTCAGCCATAGCGACCTCGTTCGCGCGTGCAGTGATGTCTACTACACAACTTCTTCTTGTAGACGTTGTTGGGCCTCCAAGTGCAGAGGTTTGTAGGACAGTAGCAAATTTCCCTCAAGTGGATGACTTAACGTTTATCAATCCGTAGGAGGCGTAGGATGAAGATGGTCTCTCTCAAGAAACCCTGCAACCAAATAACAAAGAGTCTCTTGTGTCCCCAACACACCCAAAATTGTATAGGTGCACTAGTTCGGCGAAGATATGGTGATACAAGTGGTATATGGATAGTACATAATAGTTTTTGTAATCTGAAAATTTAAAAACAGCAAGGTAACTAATGGTAAAAGTGAGCATAAACGGTATTGCAATGCTAGGAAACAAGGCCTAGGATTCATACTTTCACTAGTGCAAGTTCTCTCGACAATAATAACATAATTGGATCATATAACTATCCCTCAACATGCAACAAAGAGTCACTCCAAAGTCACTAACAGCGGAGAACGAACGAAGAGATTATGGTAGGGTACGAAACCACCTCAAAGTTATTCTTTCCAATCAATCCGTTGGGCTATTCCTATACGTGTCACAAACAGCCCTAGAGTTCGTACTAGAATAACACCTTAAGACACAAATCAATCAAAACCCTAATGTCACATAGATACTCCAATGTCACCTCAAGTATCCGTGGGTATGATTATACGATATGCATCACAAAATCTCAGATTCATCTATTCAACCAACACATAGGACCTCAAAGAGTGCCCCAAAGTTTCTACCGGAGAATCAAGACGAAAACGTGTGCCAACGCCTATGTATAAGTTCATGGGAGGAACCCGCAAGTTGGTCACCAAAACATACATCAAGTGAATCACGTGATATCTATCACATCCCTAGTTCTGGCCTGACCTATGCTTGCTTCCATCTGTGCATCATGCTTAAATTTTTGAAACTTGAACTGAGGAATTTGGAAGCCTCAAAACCCTAAATAAAAGAAGGGCTAAAACCCTAAAATCTCATTCATTGTTCCAAAAATGTTCTTCTTAAATGTTTAATATTTTTGGCAAGGGTTTTGATCCAAACCAAAAATAATGAACATTTTAAAAGGATTTATTTTTGGGACTTTGAATTTAAATCATTAGCTATTTGAATTTGAATTATATTCATATAATTAGAATATAATTTCAAGTACCCCTGAAATATTTTATAAGCTTTTGGAAAAGTCCATCTAGCAATATAAAAATATTCAGAGGAGTTTCTGGCATTGTTTGAATTATTTTAAATTCAAAACAGTGGCAAAATAAATTAATAAAACAAACAGAACAGAAAAATTAAAAAAGAGAGAAGGAACTTACCTGACGCTTACCTGAGGCCCACTCACCTGTGCGGCCTGCTGCAGAAGCCGGCCCAGCCCACCACCGCCTCCTTCTCTGTCGCCTTCCTCCTCTGCCAGGAGGATGAGCACGCGCCCGGCGCGTGCGGCCACGCGCCCCAGCCACCTCCTCCCTGCCTGGCTGCCTCCTCCTCCCCTGGTCGCCTCCCGCGACGCCACGCAGCCCCTGGCACCCTCTCTCACTCTCCTCGCTCCTTCCCTCCGTCCCTATCCCCCTCTGCTCCCTCTCCCTCCCGCGACTGAACGGAGCCCGTCGCCACCGACCAGCGCTCGCACGGCCGCAGCCGTCCCGAAGCCTCTCCGACACGCCCTCGAGCTCCGCCGGTCCTCCCTCGTCCTCCTCGTCGTCTCACGCGACCAGAAGAGCCCCGGAACGCCACCCCCGATGTTTTCCCCCTCGCCGGCCGCTGAGGATCTTCACCGTCGATTCGCCACCATCGACGCTTCCCCGGCCCCGTCGTCTGCACCGGCCAACTCCCCGTGAGCTCCTCTTCCTTCTCCCTCTTTCCGTTCTCTCGTTTGCACGCCGTAGTTGCCGCCTTGCCAACGACCGAAACCCGCCGCCGCCCACGCTCGTCGCCGGCGAAGTCTCGGTGACCTTTTGGTCCCGTGCGTGCGCCCGTTGCGCTCGCAACATTCCGTAGAGCAGAACTAGCGTGACAGCCGGCTCATTTGCAAGCCGCAGCGCCAACCCCGCACCTACCCATAGCTCCGGCCGCCGCCGCGAGCTCGTTTCCGGCGAGCTCCGGCCACCACAGCCGCTGCCGCTCGCCCAGTTGGATGTGGCGCATCTTCAGCTACCCGTAGGAGCAAACCACGCGTCGAATGGTGCTCCGTAGCGAGCACACGTTGCATCTCCGTCGTCGGCCATGGTCGTCGCCGGCGAAACTCCGGCGGGAGCTGACATGGCTCCGTCATTAGGAGCTAACCCAGCTGGTTAATCAACCTACAGCCATTGACAGTGGGCCCCACCCCTGGTCAAACCCCAGTCAGCGCTGGGTTTGACCGGGATTAGTTCCTGTGTCACTGACGTGTGGACCCCGCACGTCAGGTTTGACCTGGACCTGGCCGTTGACTCGCTGACGTCATGCTGGCGTCAGGCTGACGCAGTTAAATCATTTTCTGGATTTATTATTATTCAGGAAATTCCAGAAAATTGTATAAACTTCTAAAATTCATAGAAATTCAACCGTAACTCCAAATTAAATAAATTATATATGAAAAATGATCAGAAAAATCCAATCTATCCATCTGTACCATTTCCATGCATGTTAGAACAACTTATCACTACTGTTTAGGACAAATGAAGTGAATGGCATTTAAATAATCACATATGGGGTTTGAATTTGAATCTTGTGTTCAACCCAACTCCATTTAACTTGCTGCTAGTTGCATTAGCTCAAATCACATCATATTGCCATGTCACATTCATGCATCATATTGTTGCATCGCATTGATTGTGATCTTTCTTGTTTGCCGGTATTTGTCCCCTCCTGATAGACGATGTTCCGACGTTGTGATCGTTGACACTGATGAAGACTCAATGTTATCTTCAGAAGTGCCAGGCAAGCAAAACCCCCTTGTTCATTCCGATAAAATCCCACTCTCTCGCTCCTGCTCTCTTTTACTACATTAGGACAACAACGACATATTTGTTACCTGTTGCGGTAGTTGAACCCCTTTATCCTCTGCATGACCTGTCATTGCCACAGTAAATAGATGAAACCCACTAGCATGAGTAGGAGTTGTTTGAGCCCTGTTGTGCCTACTCATTCATGCTTGTTTGTCATGCCTGCTACTGCTTAGAGTTGAGTCAGGTCTGATTCATTGGGGATGAATCAGAGGCGTGTGAACATGTCCTACTGTGTGTGAGCTAAGTGTGTGAACACGATTTGGTAAAGGTAGCGGTGAGAGGCCATGTAGGAGTACATGGTGGGTTGTCTCATTGCAGCCGTCCTCAGGAACTGAGTTTTGTGTTTGTGATCCATGACCAGCTACTACCACACATTGGAATGCTTAAGTGCCCCTCTCGACTTATTAATCAACTTGATCTCTGTCCAGGAGTTGCAACTAGTTTCTGGTGTTTGTAGGTAGTGTTAGTAGTCTACCAAGTGGCACCCGGTACAGGTGGGCTTGGGACAGACTAGGCACAGTGGCCCGGTGTACCAAGTGGCACCCGGTTGGTGGGCTTGGGAACCCTGCTCACATCGTTTGAGGCCGTAAGCGACAGCCCGGCCGGATCTCCTTGTGGATGGAACCCGAATAGGCGATAAACCTGGACTAGAGACTTGTTCGGTTAGTCAGGTCGTGGCCGACTCCCTCGCCCGGCTTCCGCTTGAAGGTTGCCGAGGTACATGACGTGTACAGGGCGGTAAGTGGCGAGAGCGTGTGTGAAGAAGTACACCCCTACAGGGTTATCATTACCTATTCGAATAGTCGGATTCCTCGGATATGGAAACTTGGACCCCTTGCATAGTTCATAGACAAGTGAAAGTGGATACTCTAAAATACGCAAGATAAGCGTGAGTGCTATGGATGGCGTTCTCGTAGGGAGATGGGAGCGGATCCATAGTGGTGTATTGATATGGTGAATATGTGGACTCGTGTGCGCCACCTCAAAAGAGTTACTTGCAGTCGTAGTTCAGGATAGCCACCGAGTCAAAGCTGGCTTGCTGCAGTTAAACTCCACCACCCCCTTTGTTGATAATGATGCATATGTAGATAGATCTGATGTAAGTCTTGCTGGGTACATTTGTACTCACGTTGCTTAATTTATGTTTTTGTAGAGAGACTTCAGTCTCACTAGTAGTTCCACGTGGACTTCGACGTTTAGCTTGTTACCTCAGCTACGATCTTGTGCCCTCGGCAGGATCTGGTAGATAGTCAGGCTTCTCAGCCTTTTCATTTCTAGATGTCTGTACTCAGACATGTTAAGCTTCCGCTTGTGCTTTGACTTGTATGCTCTGATTGTTGGGTCATGAGACCCATGTTTGTAATATCTCGCTCCTCGGAGCCTATTGAATAAACTACTTGAGTCGTAGAGTCATTTTGTGATGCCATGTTGTATTGCACATATCGACCATATTGTGTGTATGTTATTGAAATGCTTGGTATGTGTGGGATCTGACTATCTAGTTGTTTATCTTTAGTAGCCTCTCTTACCAGGAAATGTCTCCTAGTGTTTCCACCGAGCCATGGTAGCTTGCTACTGCTCCGGAACACTTAGGCTGGCCGGCATGTGTCCTTCTTCGTTCCTGTGTCTGTCCCTTCAGGGAAATGTCACGCGATGAATACCGGAGTCCTGTTAGCCCGCTACAGCCCGGTTCACCGGAGTCCTGCTAGCCCAGTGCTACAGCCTGGATTCACTCACTGATGACTGACACGTTCGATGCTGGGTCACGGATGCCTGTCCCTGTAAGTTTGTGCCACTTTGGGTTTACGACTAGCCATGTCAGCCCGGGTTCTTTGTCATATGGATGCTAGCGACACTATCATATACGTGAGCCAAAAGGCGCAAACGGTCCCGGGCCAGGTAAGGTGGCACCCGTGGGAATACCGTGCGTGAGGCCGCAAAGTGATATGATGTGTTACATGCTAGATCGGTGTGACTTAGGATCGGGGTCCTGACAGCGTTGGTATCAGAGCTTGACTGCCTGTAGGATTACCAAGCCAAACTAGTCGAAGTTGAGTCTAGAAATTCTTTAGTTATATAAGGGAATTGATTGTGGGATGGAACGTAAGGCTCTTTTTACTCCTTATACCTTATGCCCTTCTGATCTGAGTCATCTTATCTTTCCTACGGGGTTAAGGAACTAGGCTTTCTCTTCTTCTATCAGGATCACGTGTTACTAATCCGTAGACTTACAAGATTGTTGGATTTAAGCTTGAGTTCAGTTCCTATGACTTCTGTATGTTAATTGTTGATCTCGAAAACCTTGATATTGTGCTTCTGAGTGGTTATGCCACCGTTTTTGCGAATGTCTCAAATCTTTTCTGAGCATTTACAGCCGTTATGTTGTCCGAGTTATCCCAGGTTTCTAAATAGTCTGAAGCAATTTGCAAATCCCTTCCTCCCGTTTTGATGTTTCTTTGGGCCAGATTAACCACACTAATCAGTGAGTTGAGGTACTCTGCTGCCTTGACATATATGTTGGAGTTATTATTATGACCCTAGGTGTCTAGAGTAGTCACCTAGTAATCTAGCAATGTTTAGTGTTCTCAGTGTGAAGATTCTGGCCTTTATTCTCGAAAGCATCCCGTGATGCTACCTAGTAGTAGGTATTCTATTCCTGGTTTTTGAACCCGAGATTCACTCTACTTACTTCATGTTGATAGTGTTTGCTAGTTCCTTTAGGATATTAGTAACTTTGCGATAGTCCTCGAGGTCCGTGGTATATCGTTCTTCCAAATACCATGAACCATTATGGCAGAAGTTTGTTGGATCAAAAGATCACAACAGGCCTCTATGAGTTCTCCATTATATATTGTGGCTCTGCCAGTTCTACCCTTCCGCATGGATTGCCCGGAAGAAATATGTTGAATTCGTTCGACATGCTAAACCATGCATCCACAACTCAGAAAATCGTATGTTCCTTTGAGTTGTCCCTCTTTACTTGTCTTCTGACCCTCGTCTATCAATTGATAGTCAAGATTATGTGTGCATTCGTTCATCGATGCCTATTACTCTTGTGGTCCGTCAAGCCATTCCATTCAGGATGACTAGGAGAAACAAACTCCAGTACCTCATCCATATTCAGGATTGGGTCAAAGCAGTTGTACTCCGCAGATCAAATACTAATCCAGTTTTGTTCTGTTCCACCCTGGAGTGTTACCATCTTTATATTAAGATTATCATGGGAATGGCACACCATCCTATGAATTCTTGATTTAGTGATACTCTCGCCATCATTACTCATTCCTCGGTTCCGTGTTGTCGCAACCGGAATGCCGACAAGTGAATCGTGATGTGTGAATTCAATACTCCTAGCAACCTTGTTGCTTGGTAGTTAATGGACAATAACCTCATTCTTAGCATGTTGATTTTTGAATCATCGCCCTAAGGTTGATTGTGCTACCTAGTCCTTATTTCCTAGTGCACTCTTTGATTGATGAGTTAGGATTTTGTCAAGTCCTCGCTCATTTGATCATATCATCTTGCCCTGAAAAGAAAGATTGCTCTCGAGCTTAGTAACATACCGGTGGTTCGTGATTTTCCGAATATCTTCTCGAAAGTATCACCAGGTTGTCACCTGACTGTTATGTTGAGCTCGTGATCAAGTTGGTTTATCCTGTAAACCACCCCTCTCTCCAAGAATTCGTGTTGGATACCCCTGAGCTAGTTGGATAAGCTAAACAACAACTTGGAGAGTTGGAAGATAAAAGCTTGCCTGACTTAGTTCGTTCCAAAGGGATATTCTTGTGTAGTGTGTGTTGAAGGAAGATGATATCTTCATCAATTGGCCCTTGTGAACAATTGTTGGATCTATTATCTTACCCAAACCTTTGTTTGAGTATGGGCTATCATCAAATCAAATCAGAACCAACGATATTCGTAATGTTGTCTTACTCGTGGTTTTTCCTCGAGCATATACCATTACATCTTTTGGTCTGACCAATACTATCACCGTGTTCACATGATGGTGGAAGTCCAGTGATATGGAAATTCCGATGAGTTGCTGTTGAGCCCATCAGCAGCATTTTGTCTCCCCCATGATTCATGTTGAACATCAACCTAGTGTTGGAAACCTTGTAAGCAATGCCTTCGTGTTCCGTTCATGAAGCATATGTTGGATGGAAGAAGTGAATTCCTCGAATTCATGTGCATTTGGTGCAAGTTGCCGCCATGAGTTTGAGAAAGATTGTTTTATCTCCTCTGGTACCATCTCAAGTCAATTATGCATGCGCAAATGTATTCTATGGTTTGGTAGATTAATTACCTCCACTCCATATGTATTCCCTAGCACACCAAGCCACTGATTGAATTGTTCAAGGAAAAGGAGTTGCTGTGCAAATACTAGTTCATGCACAAGATTCCTATATCCTCAATGATGGTTCCCTACCAAAACTCGGTAGTGTTCTATTGTAAGACTACCATGTGATCATGTTTGTCTGAGACAGCATGTTCACACATGTGTAGCAGAACCAGCTCATGTTTTGGAGCTTGCTATCGTAGTTCATTTCCCGAGAATCTCGCAACGTCATTTCGTCGATTTGTGTTGCAAACTTTCATTTTTCTTCCTAGACTCGATGAGTCTGGAATATCCTGACACCAACCAGATCTGAATCTCAGGCAGATATGATGGTTGGAACATTTCCCAAGAACTATAATATCGGTCCCTCGATAACCGGTAAGGTGGATGTCGTGGCCAACACACCCAACCGGAAGACTTATTATTGTAGTATCTTGATTGAAGAAGTTGGCCACCTCCCCATAAGTATTTCGTAAGATTTACCTCCGTAACTGTTCCTTATGGATTTTCGTTTATGCTCCCGAAGTCCGATCTTTTACTTGATGTTCTAGATACCAAACCATGTAAATGGGTTACGCTAGCACATCAAGGAGAACATTAGAAGCGGAGTGCTAAATGTCTCTCGGTCGATCATCCAGATTTTATTTCCTTGGCCTCGCTAAGGTGAAATCTGAGAAAGTGTTATCTTCTTTCGCATCGGCATCCTCCATCACCATCCATCATGGTAGTATGTTGTGTTGCCAGGATCCTTGCCATGGATGTTGGTAAAACCTTGATGAATATGGAAATGCTCAAGTTCTTGAGAGCACGCACAAGCGTTAGGTGTTACCATCGGCATTAACTAGGGTTGCTCTCAACTTCCTCGGTTATGCTATAACCTTCAAACAGTGAATTCACTCTCTATTGTTGGGTTCTTCTCCAGTTACCAGAATCATTCCCAGCATTTGCATTTTGTTCCCAGCTTGCACCGCCAATGTGCCATCCTACCATGGGTCTCTTCCATTTCCGGTGGTAAGCAAATTCATCCATTACGTTGTTTTCAACAAGGTAATCCACATCATTGAAGTCTGGGTATGCCATTCCACTGACCCCCTCCAAACGATCGCTCGAGAATTGCCTTAGGCTGGTTTAAAGAGTTTCAATGATCTCGGAATCAAAGGTAATTCTTTTTGCCACTTAAGGGGATATATCTACGAGTCACCATCCCTGGGGTGCCTCGTTGTCGTATCATGGCAACTCAACTCCTCGCTACGTTGACGACCATTCACCACCCTTTTTAAGCGTGGAATTGTTGTCTACCTAGTGAGCCCTCGTCATCTGTCTCACTCCATCTCTTCAGATGTATGCTTCGTGTCTCAGCTCAAGAGATGTTGTTACGACTCACTTTGTGAGCTGATCCTAGGTTGATTGATCTTCGAGAAGATAGATTCTTCTAGAGTTTTCCTCTCCTTTTCTCGTCATGCTAGTTGGAGTTCTCAGAGCAAGACGACGGGACAAAGATGGTGATCGAATCAATCCTTTGATGAAGTGCAACCTGGATCGTGAAGACTGTGTTAGGTTGCGTTCCCCATCGTCTTACCCTACACTTGAATCTCGGGTCGAGATTCTTGTTTAGTGGGGGTGAGTTGTCACATCCCTAGTTCTGGCCTGACCTATGCTTGCTTCCATCTGTGCATCATGCTTAAATTTTTGAAACTTGAACTGAGGAATTTGGAAGCCTCAAAACCCTAAATAAAAGAAGGGCTAAAACCCTAAAATCTCATTCATTGTTCCAAAAATGTTCTTCTTAAATGTTTAATATTTTTGGCAACGGTTTTGATCCAAACCAAAAATAATGAACATTTTAAAAGGATTTATTTTTGGGACTTTGAATTTAAATCATTAGCTATTTGAATTTGAATTATATTCATATAATTAGAATATAATTTCAAGTACCCCTGAAATATTTTATAAGCTTTTGGAAAAGTCCATCTAGCAATATAAAAATATTCAGAGGAGTTTTTGGCATTGTTTGAATTATTTTAAATTCAAAACAGTGGCAAAATAAATTAATAAAACAAACAGAACAGAAAAATTAAAAAAGAGAGAAGGAACTTACCTGACGCTTACCTGAGGCCCACTCACCTGTGCGGCCTGCTGCAGAAGCCGGCCCAGCCCACCACCGCCTCCTTCTCTGTCGCCTTCCTCCTCTGCCAGGAGGATGAGCAGGCGCCCGGCGCGCGCGGCCACGCGCCCCGGCCACCTCCTCCCTGCCTGGCTGCCTCCTCCTCCCCTGGTCGCCTCCCGCGACGCCACGCAGCCCCTGGCACCCTCTCTCACTCTCCTCGCTCCTTCCCTCCGTCCCTATCCCCCTCTGCTCCCTCTCCCTCCCGCGACTGAACGGAGCCCGTCGCCGCCGACCAGCGCTCGCACGGCCGCAGCCGTCCCGAAGCCTCTCCGACACGCCCTCGAGCTCCGCCGGTCCTCCCTCGTCCTCCTCGTCGTCTCACGCGACCAGAAGAGCCCCGGAACGCCGCCCCCGACGTTTTCCCCCTCGCCGGTCGCCGAGGATCTTCACCGTCGATTCGCCACCATCGACGCTTCCCCGGCCCCGTCGTCTGCACCGGCCAACTCCCCGTGAGCTCCTCTTCCTTCTCCCTCTTTCCGTTCTCTCGTTTGCACGCCGTAGTTGCCGCCTTGCCAACGACCGAAACCCGCCGCCGCCCACGCTCGTCGCCGGCGAAGTCTCGGTGACCTTTTGGTCCCGTGCGTGCGCCCGTTGCGCTCGCAACATTCCGTAGAGCAGAACTAGCGTGACAGCCGGCTCGTTTGCAAGCCGCAGCGCCAACCCCGCACCTACCCGTAGCTCCGGCCGCCGCCGCGAGCTCGTTTCCGGCGAGCTCCGGCCACCACAGCCGCTGCCGCTCGCCCAGTTGGATGCGGCGCATCTTCAGCTACCCGTAGGAGCAAACCACGCGTCGAATGGTGCTCCGTAGCGAGCACACGTTGCATCTCCGTCGTCGGCCATGGTCGTCGCCGGTGAAACTCCGGCGGGAGCTGACGTGGCTCCGTCATTAGGAGCTAACCCAGCTGGTTAATCAACCTACAGCCACTGACAGTGGGCCCCACCCCTGGCCAAACCCCAGTCAGCGCTGGGTTTGACCGGGATTAGTTCATGTGTCACTGACGTGTGGACCCCGCACGTCAAGTTTGACCTGGACCTGGCCGTTGACTCGCTGACGTCATGCTGGCGTCAGGCTGACGCAGTTAAATCATTTTCTGGATTTATTATTATTCAGGAAATTCCAGAAAATTGTATAAACTTCTAAAATTCATAGAAATTCAACCGTAACTCCAAATTAAATAAATTATATATGAAAAATGATCAGAAAAATCCAATCTACCCATCTGTACCATTTCCATGCATGTTAGAACAACTTATCACTACTGTTTAGGACAAATGAAGTGAATGGCATTTAAATAATCACATATGGGGTTTGAATTTGAATCTTGTGTTCAACCCAACTCCATTTAACTTGCTGCTAGTTGCATTAGCTCAAATCACATCATATTGCCATGTCACATTCATGCATCATATTGTTGCATCGCATTGATTGTGATCTTTCTTGTTTGCCGGTATTTGTCCCCTCCCGATAGACGATGTTCCGACGTTGTGATCGTTGACACTGATGAAGACTCAATGTTATCTTCAGAAGTGCCAGGCAAGCAAAACCCCCTTGTTCATTCCGATAAAATCCCACTCTCTCGCTCCTACTCTCTTTTACTGCATTAGGACAACAACGACATATTTGTTACCTGCTGCAGTAGTTGAACCCCTTTATCCTCTGCATGACCTGTCATTGCCACAGTAAATAGATGAAACCCACTAGCATGAGTAGGAGTTGTTTGAGCCCTGTTGTGCCTACTCATTCATGCTTGTTTGTCATGCCTGCTACTGCTTAGAGTTGAGTCAGGTCTGATTCATCGGGGATGAATCAGAGGCGTGTGAACATGTCCTACTGTGTGTGAGCTAAGTGTGTGAACACGATTTGGTAAAGGTAGCGGTGAGAGGCCATGTAGGAGTACATGGTGGGTTGTCTCATTGCAGCCGTCCTCAGGAACTGAGTTTTGTGTTTGTGATCCATGACCAGCTACTACCACACATTGGAATGCTTAAGTGCCCCTCTCGACTTATTAATCAACTTGATCTCTGTCCAGGAGTTGCAACTAGTTTCTGGTGTTTGTAGGTAGTGTTAGTAGTCTACCAAGTGGCACCCGGTACAGGTGGGCTTGGGACAGACTAGGCACAGTGGCCCGGTGTACCAAGTGGCACCCGGTTGGTGGGCTTGGGAACCCTGCTCACATCGTTTGAGGCCGTAAGCGACACCCCGGCCGGATCTCCTTGCGAATGGAACCCGAATAGGCGATAAACCTGGACTAGAGACTTGTTCGGTTAGTCAGGTCGTGGCCGACTCCCTCGCCCGGCTTCCGCTTGAAGGTTGCCGAGGTACATGACGTGTACAGGGCGGTAAGTGGCGAGAGCGTGTGTGAAGAAGTACACCCCTGCAGGGTTATCATTACCTATTCGAATAGCCGGATTCCTCGGATATGGAAACTTGGACCCCTTGCATAGTTCATAGACAAGTGAAAGTGGATACTCTAAAATACGCAAGATAAGCGTGAGTGCTATGGATGGCGTTCTCGTAGGGAGACGGGAGCGGATCCATAGTGGTGTATTGATATGGTGAATATGTGGACTCGTGTGCGCCACCTCAAAAGAGTTACTTGCAGTCGTAGTTCAGGATAGCCACCGAGTCAAAGCTGGCTTGCTGCAGTTAAACTCCACCACCCCCTTTGTTGATAATGATGCATATGTAGATAGATCTGATGTAAGTCTTGCTGGGTACATTTGTACTCACGTTGCTTAATTTATGTTTTTGCAGAGAGACTTCAGTCTCACTAGTAGTTCCACGTGGACTTCGATGTTTAGCTTGTTACCTCAGCTACGATCTTGTGCCCTCGGCAGGATCTGGTAGATAGTCAGGCTTCTCAGCCTTTTCATTTCTAGATGTCTGTACTCAGACATGTTAAGCTTCCGCTTGTGGTTTGACTTGTATGCTCTGATTGTTGGGTCATGAGACCCATGTTTGTAATATCTCGCTCCTCGGAGCCTATTGAATAAACTACTTGAGTCGTAGAGTCATTTTGTGATGTCGTGTTGTATTGCACATATCGAGCATATTGTGTGTATGTTATTGAAATGCTTGGTATGTGTGGGATCTGACTATCTAGTTGTTTATCTTTAGTAGCCTCTCTTACCAGGAAATGTCTCCTAGTGTTTCCACCGAGCCATGGTAGCTTGCTACTGCTCCGGAACACTTAGGCTGGCCGGCATGTGTCCTTCTTCGTTCCTGTGTCTGTCCCTTCAGGGAAATGTCACGCGATGAATACCGGAGTCCTGTTAGCCCGCTACAGCCCGGTTCACCGGAGTCCTGCTAGCCCAGTGCTACAGCCTGGATTCACTCGCTGATGACTGACACGTTCGATGCTGGGTCACGGATGCCTGTCCCTGTAAGTTTGTGCCACTTTGGGTTTACGACTAGCCATGTCAGCCCGGGTTCTTTGTCATATGGATGCTAGCGACACTATCATATACGTGAGCCAAAAGGCGCAAACGGTCCCAGGCCAGGTAAGGTGGCACCCGTGGGAATACCGTGCGTGAGGCCGCAAAGTGATATGATGTGTTACATGCTAGATCGGTGTGACTTAGGATCGGGGTCCTGACAACGTTGGTATCAGAGCTTGACTGCCTGTAGGATTACCAAGCCAAACTGGTCGAAGTTGAGTCTAGAAATTCTTTAGTTATATAAGGGAATTGATTGTGGGATGGAACGTAAGGCTCTTTTTACTCCTTATACCTTATGCCCTTCTGATCTGAGTCATCTTATCTTTCCTACGGGGTTAAGGAACTAGGCTTTCTCTTCTTCTATCAGGATCACGTGTTACTAATCCGTAGACTTACAAGATTGTTGGATTTAAGCTTGAGTTCAGTTCCTATGACTTCTGTATGTTAATTGTTGATCTCGAAAACCTTGATATTGTGCTTTTGAGTGGTTATGCCACCGTTTTTGCGAATGTCTCAAATCTTTTCTGAGCATTTACAGCCGTTATGCTGTCCGAGTTATCCCAGGTTTCTAAATAGTCTGAAGCAATTTGCAAATCCCTTCCTCCCGTTTCGATGTTTCTTTGGGCCAGATTAACCACACTAATCAGTGAGTTGAGGTACTCTACTGCCTTGACATATATGTTGGAGTTATTATTATGACCCTAGGTGTCTAGAGTAGTCACCAAGTAATCTAGCAATGTTTAGTGTTCTCAGTGTGAAGATTCTGGCCTTTATTCTCGAAAGCATCCCGTGATGCTACCTAGTAGTAGGTATTCTATTCCTGGTTTTTGAACCCGAGATTCACTCTACTTACTTCATGTTGATAGTGTTTGCTAGTTCCTTTAGGATATTAGTAACTTTGCGATAGTCCTCGAGGTCCGTGGTATATCGTTCTTCCAAATACCATGAACCATTATGGCAGAAGTTTGTTGGATCAAAAGATCACAACAGGCCTCTATGAGTTCTCCATTATATATTGTGGCTCTGCCAGTTCTACCCTTCCGCATGGATTGCCCGGAAGAAATATGTTGAATTTGTTCGACATGCTAAACCATGCATCCACAACTCAGAAAATCGTATGTTCCTTTGAGTTGTCCCTCTTTACTTGTCTTCTGACCCTCGTCTATCAATTGATAGTCAAGATTATGTGTGCATTCGTTCATCGATGCCTATTACTCTTGTGGTCCGTCAAGCCATTCCATTCAGGATGACTAGGAGAAACAAACTCCAGTACCTCATCCATATTCAGGATTGGGTCAAAGCAGTTGTACTCCGCAGATCAAATACTAATCCAGTTTTGTTCTGTTCCACCCTGGAGTGTTACCATCTTTATATTAAGATTATCATGGGAATGGCACACCATCCTATGAATTCTTGATTTAGTGATACTCTCGCCATCATTACTCATTCCTCGGTTCCGTGTTGTCGCAACCGGAATGCCGACAAGTGAATCGTGATGTGTGAATTCAATACTCCTAGCAACCTTGTTGCTTGGTAGTTAATGGACAATAACCTCATTCTTAGCATGTTGATTTTTGAATCATCGCCCTAAGGTTGATTGTGCTACCTAGTCCTTATTTCCTGGTGCACTCTTTGATTGATGAGTTAGGATTTTGTCAAGTCCACGCTCATTTGATCATATCATCTTGCCCTGAAAAGAAAGATTGCTCTCGAGCTTAGTAACATACCGGTGGTTCGTGATTTTCCGAATATCTTCTCGAAAGTATCACCAGGTTGTCACCTGACTGTTATGTTGAGCTCGTGATCAAGTTGGTTTATCCTGTAAACCACCCCTCTCTCCAAGAATTCGTGTTGGATACCCCTGAGCTAGTTGGATAAGCTAAACAACAACTTGGAGAGTTGGAAGATAAAAGCTTGCCTGACTTAGTTCGTTCCAAAGGGATATTCTTGTGTAGTGTGTGTTGAAGGAAGATGATATCTTCATCAATTGGCCCTTGTGAACAATTGTTGGATCTATTATCTTACCCAAACCTTTGTTTGAGGATGGGCTATCATCAAATCAAATCAGAACCAACGATATTCGTAATGTTGTCTTACTCGTGGTTTTTCCTCGAGCATATACCATTACATCTTTTGGTCTGACCAATACTATCACCGTGTTCACATGATGGTGGAAGTCCAGTGATATGGAAATTCCGATGAGTTGCTGTTGAGCCCATCAGCAGCATTTTGTCTCCCCCATGATTCATGTTGAACATCAACCTAGTGTTGGAAACCTTGTAAGCAATGCCTTCGTGTTCCGTTCATGAAGCATATGTTGGATGGAAGAAGTGACTTCCTCGAATTCATGTGCATTTGGTGCAAGTTGCCGCCATGAGTTTGGGAAAGATTGTTTTATCTCCTCTGGTACCATCTCAAGTCAATTATGCATGCGCAAATGTATTCTATGGTTTGGTAGATTAATTACCTCCACTCCATATGTATTCCCTAGCACACCAAGCCATTGATTGAATTGTTCAAGGAAAAGGAGTTGATGTGCAAATACTAGTTCATGCACGAGATTCCTATATCCTCAATGATGGTTCCCTACCAGAACTCGGTAGTGTTCTATTGTAAGACTACCATGTGATCATGTTTGTCTGAGACAGCGTGTTCACACATGTGTAGCAGAACCAGCTCATGTTTTGGAGCTTGCTATCGTAGTTCATTTCCCGAGAATCTCCCAACGTCATTTCGTCGATTTGTGTTGCAAACTTTCATTTTTCTTCCTAGACTCGATGAGTCTGGAATATCCTGACACCAACCAGATCTGAATCTCAGGCAGATATGATGGTTGGAACATTTCCCAAGAACTATAATATCGGTCCCTCGATAACCGGTAAGGTGGATGTCGTGGCCAACACACCCAACCGGAAGACTTATTATTGTAGTATCTTGATTGAAGAAGTTGGCCACCTCCCCATAAGTATTTCGTAAGATTTACCTCTGTAACTGTTCCTTATGGATTTTCGTTTATGCTCCCGAAGTCCGATCTTTTACTTGATGTTCTAGATACCAAACCATGTAAATGGGTTACGCTAGCACATCAAGGAGAACATTAGAAGCGGAGTGCTAAATGTCTCTCGGTCGATCATCTAGATTTTATTTCCTTGGCCTCGCTAAGGTGAAATCTGAGAAAGTGTTATCTTCTTTCGCATCGGCATCCTCCATCACCATCCATCATGGTAGTATGTTGTGTTGCCAGGATCCTTGCCACGGATGTTGGTAAAACCTTGATGAATATGGAAATGCTCAAGTTCTTGAGAGCACGCACAAGCGTTAGGTGTTACCATCGGCATTAACTAGGGTTGCTCTCAACTTCCTCGGTTATGCTATAACCTTCAAACAGTGAATTCACTCTCTATTGTTGGGTTCTTCTCCAGTTACCAGAATCATTCCCAGCATTTGCATTTTGTTCCCAGCTTGCACCGCCAATGTGCCATCCTACCATGGGTCTCTTCCATTTCCGGTGGTAAGCAAATTCATCCATTACGTTGTCTTCAACAAGGTAATCCACATCATCCAAGTCTGGGTATGCCATTCCACCGACCCCCTCCAAACGATCGCTCGAGAATTGCCTTAGGCTGGTTTAAAGAGTTTCAATGATCTCGGAATCAAAGGTAATTCTTTTTGCCACTTAAGGTAATCCACATCATCCAAGTCTGGGTATACCGTGCGTGAGACATACATCAAGTGTTCTCAAATCATTAGAATCAATCCAATAAGATAACTTCAAAGGGAAAACTCAATCCATTACAAGAGAGTAGAGGGGGGAAGAAACATCATAGGATCCAAATATAATAGCAAAGCTCGCGATACATCAAGATCGTATCATCTCAAGAACACGAGAGAGAGATCAAACACATAGCTACTGGTACATACCCTCAGCCCCGAGGGAGAACTACTCCCTCCTCGTCATGGAGAACACCGGGATGATGAAGATGGCCACTGGAGAGGGATTCCCCCTCCCGCAGGGTGCCGGAACGGGTCTAGATTGGCTTTCGGTGCCTACGGAGGCTTCTGGCGGCGGAACTCCCGATCTATTGTGCTCCCGGATGTTTTAGGGTATATGGAGATATATAGGTGGAAGAAGTACGTCAGGGGGGCCACGATGGTGGAGGGCGCGCCTGGGGGGTGCCCCCCCTACCTCATGGCCTCCTTGAAGCTTCCCTTACGTGCACTTCAAGTCTTCTGGGCTTCTTTCCTTCCAAAAATGAGTTCCGTGAAGTTTCAGGTCAATTGGACTCCGTTTGATTTTCCTTTTCTCCGAAACCCTAAAACATGGTAAAAACAGAAACTGGCACTGGGCTCTGGGTTAATAGGTTAGTCCCAAAAATGATATAAAAGTGTATAATAAAGCCCATAAACATCCAAAACATAAGATAATATAGCATGGAGCTATCAAAAATTATAGATACATTGGAGACGTATCATGCAGCCGCATGCTACTCAGCTCCACATTATACTGCGTGTAAAATGGCTGTGGGCGGCGCTTAATTGGAGGCGGGGGGCAGTGATTTCGGTGGAAGGTGTCGCTCCGTCAGTCGGGGCGTGTGGGACGGGAAAGGAGGAGGATGGTGTGGGTGGGGTGCGGATTACCTGACCATATCGACGAGGCCACGCAGCAAGAAGAAGGGTCGGCGGCGAGGAGGCCGTGCAGCAAGAAGAAGGGTCGCCGGCAAGGAGGCGGCACTACAAGAAGAAGGGTCGCTAGCGAGGAGGAGGCGCTGCAAGAAGAAGGGTAGCCGGCGAGGAGGCGGCGCTGCAAGAATAAGGGTCGCCGGCGAGGAGGCTGAGCTGCCAGTGAGCAGAAGTGAAGGTTTGAACTTGGAAAGCAAGGAGGAACAGTGGAAATGTGGCTTTTGGTAGGAGGGAGGGGCGGGGAGATAGATATTTCCGCGCAAAAATTTCGCTCAGTGCCGCGAGAAACTGGCGCGCAAGTGTGGTTCAAGCGGGGGCGGTGGACTGTAGACGACGAAGCTTCCTGCGTGAGCCAGACAAGACGGTGTGCCAAGTTATTTTATATCGCATCCCACACGATTCTTTCTAGTAAACTATTTGTGGTATACCTGATTTTTTTCATTATGTTTTGAAAGACAAAATGGTGTTATGGAGGAGAAGGATGGTGTTTGAATTGCTAGAACATTTACGTACAGTGAACATGCAACTAGTACATGAGTGTCGTGTTAAAATTTGGAATTATTTCGGGTTCGTTTGGCATTTTTATGTATTAATTGAGTTTCTGGGCATTTAATGTGCATAATTCAAATTTGAACTACAAGCACATGCTCCAATGCACCAAAGTTTGCTGAAAAATCACATGTGTGTCTTTCGGTGAATTTATAGGTCCCATGCAAGAAATGGTAATAAAATTCAAACATCTGGGTGTTGTGGCTCGGCCGGAATGATTGAGAAACTTGGTTTTTTAATTCCTGTAAATCCAAAACACGGCTGAAAATCATGAAACTTGGCATGGTGTCATGACATGGCACCAACATGCTGCAGTAAATTTTTAGGCCGAATTGAGACAAGCTTTGGTGTAAGCTTCTTTCAAACCGGAGCTTCCCTCAAGAAGGCTCCTGGTTCCGAGAGGGAAGGTGTCACCTCCGTGTGCGAAACGACATACGTACACTGCCTTCTCTCGCCTTAATTTTTTTACACAAGTAGATTAGACCAAATAGAAGTACCATGCTAAATGATAGAATTATTCCGTGTTTGTTTGGCCTTTTTTATACATTAATTGAGTTTCTGCGCATTTAATGTGTATAATTCAAATTTTAACTACAAGTACGTGCACCAAACTTATTTGAAAAATCACATGTGTGTCCTTGGGTGAATTTCTAGGTCCCATGCAAGAGATGAGAGTGAAATTCAAACATCTGGGCATCGTGGCTCGGCCGGAAAGATTGAGAAACTTGGTTTTTTAATTCCTATAATTCCAAAACACGCCTGAAAATCATGAAACTTGGCATGGTCTCATGACATGGCACCAACATGTTGCGGTAATTTTTTGGCCGAATTGGGACAAGCTTTGGTGTAGGCTTCTTGCAAACTAGAGCTTCCCTCAAGAAGGCTCGTGGTTCTGAGAGGGAACATGTCACCTCCGTGTGCGAAACGACATACGTACACTGCCTTCTCCCGCCTTAATTTGTTTACACAGCCAGATTAGACCAAATAGAAGTACCGTGCTAAATTTTGGAATTATTCCGGGTTCATTTGGCCTTTTTTATACATTAATTGAGTTTCTGGGCGTTTAATGTGCATAATTCAAATTTGAACTACAAGCACAGGATCTAGTACACCAAAGTTGTTTGAAAAATCACATATGTGTCCTTGGGTGAATTTCTAGGTCCCATGCAAGAGATGGGAGTGAAATTCAAACATCTGGGCGTCGTGGCTCGGCCGGAAAGATTGAGAAACTTGGGTTTTTTTTAATTCCTGTAATTCCAAAACACGTCTAAAAATCATGAAACTTGGCATGGTGTCATGACATGGCATGAAGATGTTGCGGTAATTTTTTTGGCCGAATTGGGACAAGATTTGGTGTAAGCTTCTTGCAAACCGGAACTTCCCTCAAGAAGGCTCGTGGTTCTGAGAGGGAACGTGTCACCTCCGTGTGCGAAACGACATACGTACACTGCCTTCTCCCGCCTTAATTTTTTTACACGGCCAAATTAGACCAAATAGAAGTACCGTGCTAAATTTTGGAATTACTCCAGGCTCGTTTCGCTTTTTATACATTAATTGAGAGTCTGGGCATTTAATATGCATAATTCAAATTTGAACTAGGGGGATAGGCTCCAGTGTATCAAAGTTGTTTGAAAAATCACATGTGTGTCCTTGGGTGAATTTCTAGGTCTCATGCAAGAGATTGAAGTGAAATTCAAACATCTGGGCGTCGTGGCTCGGCCAGAAAGATTGAGAAACTTGGTTTTTTAATTCCTGTAATTCCAAAACACGCCTGAAAATTATGAAACTTGGCATGGTGTCATGACATGGCACCAACATGTTGCGGTAATTTTTTTGGCCGAATTGGGACAATCTTTAGTGTAAGCTTCTTGCAAACCGGAGCTTCCCTCAAGAAGGCTCGTGGTTCCGAGAGGGAACGTGTCACCTCCGTGTGCGAGATGACATATGTACACTGCCTTCTCCCGCCTTAGTTTTTTTTACACAACCAGATTAGATCAAATAGAAGTATCGTGC
This sequence comes from Triticum aestivum, assembly GCF_018294505.1. NCBI lineage: Eukaryota > Viridiplantae > Streptophyta > Magnoliopsida > Poales > Poaceae > Triticum > Triticum aestivum. The sequence goes on along the minus strand of NC_057806.1, from coordinate 324,296,638 downwards.
TAAATTTTGGAATTATTCCGGGCTCGTTTCGCCTTCTTTATACATTAATTGAGTTTCTGGGCATTTAATGTGCATAATTCAAATTTGAACTACAAGCACATGTTGTAGTGCACCAAAGTTGTTTGAAAAATCACGTGTGTGTCCTTGGGTGAATTTCTAGGTCCCATGCAAGAGATAGGAGTGAAATTCAAATATCTGGGCGTCGTGGCTCGGCCGGAAAGATTGAGAAACTTGGTTTTTTAATTCTTGTAATTCCAAAATACGCATGAAAATCATGAAACTTGGCATGGTATCATGACATGGCACCAACATGCTGCGGTAATTTTTTTGCCTGAATTGGGACAAGCTTTAGTGTAATCTTCTTGCAAACCGGAGCTTCCCTCAAGAAGGCTCGTGGTTCCGAGAGGGAACGTGTCACCTCCGTGTGCGAAACGACATACGTACACTGCCTTCTCCCGCCTTAATTTTTTTACACAGCCAGATTAGACCAAACAGAAGTACCGTGCTAAAATTTGGAATTATTCCGGGTTCGTTTGGCCTTTTTAATACATTAATTGATTTTCTGGGCATTTAATGTGCATAATTCAAATTTAAACTACAAGCACATGCTCGAGTGCACAAAAGTTGTTTGAAAAATCACATGTGTGTCCTTGGGTGAATTTCTAGGTCCCATGCAAGAGATGGGAGTGAAATTCAAACATCTGGGCTTCATGGCTTGGACGGAAAGATTGAGAAACTTAGTTTTTTTTAATTCCTGTAATTCCAAAACATGTCTGAAAATCATGAAACTTGGCATGGTCGCATGACATGGTACCAACATGTTGTGGTAATTTTTCTGTCCGATTTGCGAAGGCGCACACATTAATAATCAACAAAGTCATTTTGAAACAAGTGCTGTCATGTTACAAATCGGAAACACAAGTATTATTGAAACCGTGGGCGTTCAACTTACCAATTACGTGCAGCCATGTGTCCCCTTTTTATTGGCTAGGAGGTGCCGTGCGGGGTAGCTATTTGAGTACAGTAGGCGTGCGATCAGACCCCTGCGCGTGCTCGTCGGGAGGAGAGCCCTTTTGACCGCTACCCGCCGTGCACCTCCCTCCCAACGTCTCCATTAATGGCGCCCGAGCACCTGTTCTACGGCATGGCTATATGTCTCACTGGACTGAGATTTAAGAGAGAAAAATGAAAATCTGAAAAGAAAGTTTTGGACGGATCTTGATGTAAGATCCGGCGGACCTATATAGCATCGACTGCGACTTATAGCAAGCATGATGAATATAAGGATAGTGACATTGGATAATAATTGTCTTACATATTTATAGACATGATTTAAAAAGCCACATGCGGCAACGCCCGATATACACAAGGGCAAAAGAAGAAGGAAGCCACAGCAGGAACTAGTCTCCGCGACGGGTGGCGACGAGCTCTTTTTTGTCCTCAAGATGCTGGTTGAGAGCATCCACGGATTCCTCCACCAGCCTTCTACGCTCGATGTGCGGCATGACATTCTCGTCCATAAGTTTCTCGATGATGACGCCGATCCTCTTCAACAAGGTAGTGGTCTGCTCCTGCTGCTCCACACTTCGGATGATCTTTGCCCTCAGTAGGTCGCGCTCGGCCCAAAGCTTCGCATTGCTCTCATTTAGTTGCTGGATGACATCAGTAGATTGTTCAAATGAGGCTTGCAGGTCATCCTGCAACCTCGCCCACCTGGAGATCTGATCCATCTGCCTGAGCACGAGGGCATGCATGCGCCTGTAAGAGTCCTCACCTGCCCACGAGGCAATTTTCCAGGCTGCTGTGGCGTGGGAGGACATCTCTGCTGCATTCGCGGTGTGGCGGGACATCTCTTATGCTTCCGCGGTGCGGCCGGACCAGTCTACTGCATCGATGGTGTGGTGGGTCCTCCATGCTGCTTCGGCGGCGCGGCGGGACCTCACTACTGCTACGGCCGTGCGGCAGGACATGTTGGTTGCTTTCGCGGCGAGGCGGGACATCTCTCGTGCTCCCGCTGCCAGGCTCGCCTCTCCTTGGTGGCAATATCTTAACCCAGAACTCACGCTGGCCATGGGGGATGCAAGGGAACGATGATGAATGACTTGTTTGGTTTTGACTTTTTGTGGATGAGGAGTTGAGGAGCAATGTGCAGTCATCTTGGAGTAGTAGTATTTATAACCGCGTAGTAATACGCTCCTAAGTGGGAAACTGTTTAGGTTTTGATCGGTGTGAACAGGTTTGCAATTTGGAATGTGAAAGGACGCATGCTCAAAATTTACTGACGGTTATAAGTGCGACACTATTCCCGAAAGGCGTAACGTGGGCACATATGCCTTCTCGGTTGCGTACGTGGCGTTTGCACCATAGGGTGCACCGCAATAGGCAATGTCAGCACCATCACACAAGGTTCTTTTAATTAGTATGTGTGTGCCCGTCTAGCACACACACGTTGATCTATCTAACTGTTTCAGTTTGTTGTTGCTAATCGCAAATAGTTCATCCATGTGTAGTGTATGCCATCAATCGCAGACACTTTGATCTGGCTGACCCATTTCTGTTCTGTTGCCTAATCGCAAACAGTTAATCCTTCTGAAGCGTATGCCCTCAATCACACACACCTTATCTGGCTGACCGTTTCTTTTGTGTTGCCTAATCACAAACAGTTCATCCGAGTGAACCGTATGCTGTGTATCACACACGCCTTCATCTGGCTGCCTGTTTCTTTTGTTCCTCCTCATCGCAAACAGTTAATTGAACTGAACCGTATGCCCTTCATCTCACACGCAACTAAAACCTGCGCCGTGTTTGATGCATCCATCATCGCAAACGTTTTATACATTTCTGACGGTTTTCATACAACACCATTTGCGATTATTGCATTGCACACAGTTTCTCAAAGGGTCTCTGATCGTAGTGTCGCATTAGCAGCATCCTGCAGTAGTGAAGTAAAATAGTAGGCAGTGATATCTAGGAAGTATAGTAATACTTAGGACAAAACTAAAGCATTGTAACTATATGTGCACTGGTTTGTAATTTAGCACATGTAACATGTTCACTTCCAGAAGTATGGCCCTACAGGTGCAAGCAGAATAACGCGTCTCATGAAAAATTGAATGATGCCCTGAAGAAATTCAAAGGTGCGGTGCTTATGCTAAGAAAGTGAACGTAGGCGACGGCCGTTGGATAATAGTACCTGATTCTCGGCGGCGTATGGGTATCATTGTCATACTTGATAGCTCAGGATCGTCGATGGTGCTCGTGTTGCGGATGAGTTTGGGTCGGCTATCGCCATTGCTGAAGCAGCTCTTGTGCTTCGGTTGCAGCGCCTGTCGACATACAAGAAAGCTCATCTATGGTAAGTGAACAGTTCCACGATAAAGAAGAGAAAAACCGGAGGAGTACAAATTGAAATAACCTAACGAGGTTGCGGCGTCAGTAAAGCAGGGCTGGTGGAGTTGAATATGGCGTCCGTGGAGCGGGTCCGGTGCAATGGACGAAGGCGTTGGCGGGTGCAGTGTACAGTGCTTTCGGTGAGGCGGATCAGTTGCGGCGGATGAGGGCTTGTATGAAGGGCCAGTGATGGGGCGAGCGAGGGAGTCAGTGAAGGGCCTACACTCTGGTGGATGAGGGCGCCAATTAAGCAGATCTGGTGCAGTGGACAATGATGGCGGTCAAGGAGATCTGGAGCGGTGGACAAGCTAGTCACTGAAGCGGCTCCGGTGAAGTGGTGAGTTGGCAGTTATGGGTTCCAAGGTGCGGAAGGTAGATCCGGCGGGGTGTGAGGTCCAGCGCTGCGGTGGAGGACTAGATTCAGCAGCTTGGCGTGGTTGGGGTCGGGGAAGGGGAGGGGAGGGGCTCTGGGGAATAATGTACAATGGAGTTACCAAAGCAACCCTTTTTCGTTCATGTGGCAGGGGTAAATCAGGAATATCGCAGGACTAAACTTTCGGGCGCGAGATATTTTGATGTGAGTGGGAAGTTTGAAAGCTTGTGGCGCCTGAAATTAAGCGTTCTACTCTTGTACGGCCGACTATGATATCATGGCCGAGAATTTATTTGTTTTGCACGCAAAAAAAGTGCAAGTTTTGAAAATCAATGTCTCCAACTTGAAACTTAGATTGTCCATTCAATTCAAATATGGATCATTGAGCTAGTACAAGCAAATACCATCATACAGTCCAATTCAAATGAAATTCCAAATGTGTTTATCCTAAATATGATGACAAAAGCAAAAATGTGTATGTGTATGAATAAAGTGGATGATTATAAAGTTTGAACATTCCCGTAAGTGTATATCTCTAGGTTTGATATATGAATTTCAAATCATGAAATCCTGGCTTAAAAATGTACCTCCGTTTAAATGAATTACAAAAGCCAATGATGGAGTCGAATTCCAAAATTACAATTTTAGGTTTGTAATTCTGGTACTTCAAGGTATATCACGCATGTTCAAAAGTATCGTTATCTCATAGTCCAAACTGTGAAACAAATTGATCAACCATAAGTGCACACACTATTGACCATGTATATCTCAATTATGCTAAAGTCCCTCAAATATAGACACCTCACTCTTTATCCGAAGCCAACCCCCTCCCTCCCGTCCCCCCCCCCCCACACACACACACACAAGTCGTTCTCTCCCCCGGACCCGAACACATGAGCACATTAACACCCCCCTCTCTTCTAAAGTCTAAACCCCAATATAGGTCTCTATCACTTTGTCTCTCGGGCATGCACACATTCCCCCACTCTCTAGGTCTCCCGGCATCTCTCTTTCCCAAGCACACACACACACACACACACACACTTTGTAGAGTGTATCTTTCCCATACACACAAAACATCGCCCCCAAACGTCTATCTCCCTAGTTATGTGTTTCTCGCACACTCACCTCACACACCACCCCCACTGCAAACAAACACACTTTGTCTTCTTGTGCACCACTCTTCTCTTTCTATCTCTCCCACATACGGACCCACCCCGACTCCTTCCCTGTATACATATATGTTGTGACTCTTTCCATAGCTCTCTAATGTATCATCGTTCTCAATATCGCACGTTGTTCTCTACACCATCTATTCTAGATCTCTCATGAAGTCCCTATCACACACACGATGACTCGCTTCCCTTGCATCTCCGTACATAGGCCACTTTCGAACAACATCAACATTGTCTCCCTATCTATACGCCACTTCTGCACACAAACGACCCCCTCTCTCTCCATCGCTAGCTCTCTCTCTCTCGCTCTCACAACCCTCTCCCACACAGACTCGATGTCTCTTCCAAATAGTCTGCTCCCCGCCCACACCCATGCTATCCCGCTACTACACATGCCTTTGTCTATCTTTGACACACATGCCACACCATTCCCCCATCCCTATACTAGGTTTACATCATTAGTGTTCTCTCTCTACTCCACATACACACACTCCCTCTCACACACAAACGCGCACACAAACACACACATACACGCACAAACACCCATCTATCTGGATCCTTCTTTTAAGACACACACCCTTTCATATTCTCTCCAGCTCTAGGTATGTATATACCCCCCCCCTCTCTAGCTCAGATGCACACCAAAATTCTCCATATCTCTAACTCACACATCTCTCCCCATGTCCGCATGTGTATCTCATACAATCACTCTATGATTATGTCTATGTGTCTCCATGTTACACAGCACAAAGCCCCATGTACATGTCTCTCTCTATCCTCCACACACAGAGACACAAATAATCTCTTATCATTGCCTCAGTCTCTACACATATCACACACACACACACTGTCTCTCTCTATCGCACACACGCTCAACAAAGGTTTTCTCGTGAATAACTTACTGCCTATTCATCAATAGTCGTGGCAGTATGGAGAACACGAGACGTGAAAAAGAATAAATCTACATGTGCGTAGACCACCTAGTATGACTACTAGGACTAGAGCAAGCCAAAAGCACGCCGCCATCGCCCCCTCCTTATCAGCGACGGGAAAACCTTTGTTTTACACAGTCGAGAAGTCATTGTGCTAAGACCCCACATGTTGAGCTGTTGAATAGAATGTAGATCCAAGTTTGCGGAAACAAGTATCGATAATACGTTTGTATCTTCATACTTATATTTCTTCTCTTACAAAAAAACCAAGTTGGTGATGATGGTATGCGTGCCATCTTGCAATATAGACCGTCCGATCTATATCTGATGGATAGAAATTAAACTAAAAGATACCCGCACCTCTCTCCACATTTGTAGACAAGGCCTTCCCTCGTTCATCCTCATCTCCAACAACCTCATTATTGAGCAATTAAAAAAGGAAGCCTATGGAACAAACTGGCATGGTGGTCGCATCCCCATGCCTCTGCTCAGTCCGACCATCCATCACCACCACGCCCCACTCCTCTTCACCTTATCTCCTCTTTCTCGAGATATCATTAGTTTTTACACATGGGATTACTCCCACATGGATCAATCACGCCAGGTGTTTTCTAAAAAAATGCATCTTGATGTTCTGTGCAATGCACAGACATCTTGCTAGTACTCCTACAGAAGACTTAGTTGGTGATGATGGTGTGTCTGCCATCTGTCATTTCTGACCATTAGATCTACATCTAACGACTGTGAGGTAAGTTGTTGCCTTTTATCACCAACATTCCACTTCTCTAGCAATTGCAGAAAAACCCATAATTAGTATCTTAAAACCAACCACATCCCTCCCTCACCTCACCAAAACAGCCCAAAGAATATATTCTGATTGAAACATAATGTGTCTCTAGTGATATATGTATATCAAAATTAGAGTGTTTTCTATCAAGTTTGTGAATAAGTATTATTCTAATTACGATCCGTTGCAATGCACATGAACATTGCTAGTATTTCCAACTGTCAGGACCCCGACTCAATGCCACATCGATCTAGCATGTAACACCTCATATCACTTTGCGGCCTCACGCACGGTATTCCCACGGGTGTCGCCTTACCTTTGCCCGGGACCGTTTGCGTCTTTTGGCACACGTATATGATAGTGTCGCTAGCATCCATATGGTAAGGAGCCCGGGCTGACATGGCTAGTCGTAAACCCAAAGTGGCACAAACTTACAGGGACAGACATCCATGACCCAACATCGAACGTGTCGGTCATCAGCGAGTGAATCCAGGCTGTAGCACTGGACTAGCAGGACTCTAGTGAACCGGGCTGTAGCGGGCTAACAGGACTCCGGTATTCATCGCGTGACATTTCCCCGAAGGGACAGACACAGGAACGAAGAAGGACACATGCCGGCCAGCCTAAGTGTTCCGGAGCAGTAGCAAGCTACCATGGCTCGGTGGAAACACTAGGAGACATTTCCCGGTAAGAGAGGCTACTAAAGATAAACAACTAGATAGTCAGATCCCACACATACCAAGCATTTCAATAACATACACACAATATGCTCGATATGTGCAATACAACATGGCATCACAAAATGACTCTACGACTCAGTAGTTTTTATTCGATAGGCTCCGAGGAGCGAGATATTACAATCATGGGTCTCATGACCCAACACTCAGAGCATACAAGTCAAAGCACAAACGGAAGCTATCATGTCTGAGTATAGACATCTATAAATGAAAAAGGCAAAGAAGCCTCACTATCTACCAGATCCTGCCGAGGGCACAAGATCGTAGCTGAGGTAACAAGCTAAACGTCGAAGTCCACACGGTACTACTAGCGAGACTGAAGTCTCTCTGCAAAACATAAAATAGGCAAACGTGAGTACAAATGTACCCAGCAAGACTTACATCAGATCTATCTACATATGCATCATTATCAACAAAGGGGGTGGTGGAGTTTGACTGCAGCAAGCCAGCTTTGACTCGGTGGCTATCCTGAACTACGACTGCAAGTAACTCTTTTGAGGTGGCGCACACGAGTCCACATATTCGCCATATCAATACACCACTATGGATCCGCTCCCGTCTCCCTACGAGAACGCCATCCATAGCACTCACGCTTATCTTGCGTATTTTAGAGTATCCACTTTCACTTGTCTATGAACTGTACAAGGGGTCCAAGTTTCCATATCCGAGGAATCCGGCTATTCGAATAGATAATGATAACCCTGCAGGGGTGTACTTCTTCACACACGCTCTCGCCACTTATCGCCCTGTACACGTCATGTACCTTGGCAACCTTCAAGCGGAAGCCGGGCGAGGGAGTCGGCCACGGCCTACCTAAACACTCAAGTCTCTTGTCCAGGTTTATCGCCTATTCGGGTTCCATCCGCAAGGAGATCCGGCCGGGGTGTCGCTCACGGCCCCAAACGATGTGTGCAGGGTTCCCAAGTCCACCATCCGGGTGCCACTTGGTACACCGGGCCACTGTGCCTAGTCTGTCCCAAGCCCACCTGTACCGGGTGCCACTTGGTAGACTACTAACACTACCTACAAACACCAGAAACTAGTTGCAACTCCTGGACAGAGAACAAGGGTGATTAAGAAGCCGAGGGGGGCACTTAAGCATTCCAATGTGTGGTAGTAGCTGGTCATGGATCACAAACACAGAACTCAGTTCCTGAGGACGGCTGCAATGAGACAACCCACCATGTACTCCTACATGGCCTCTCACCGCTACCTTTACCAAATCGTGTTCACACACTTAGCTCTCAACAGTAGGACATGTTCACACGCCTCTGATTCATCCCCGATGAATCAGACCTGACTCAACTCTAAGCAGTAGCAGGCATGACAAACAAGCATGAATGAGTAGGCACATCAGGGCTCAAACAACTCCTACTCATGCTAGTGGGTTTCATCTATTTACTGTGGCAATGACAGGTCATGCAAAGGATAAAGGGGTTCAGCTACCGCAGCAAGTACAAATATGTCGTTGTTGTCCTAATGCAGTAAAAGAGAGCAGGAGCGAGAGAGTGGGATTTTATCGCAATGAACAAGGGGGTTTTGCTTGCCTGGCACTTCTGAAGATAGCATTGAGTCTTCATCAGTGTCAACGATCACATCATCGGTATCACGTCTATCGAGAGGGGACAAATACCGGCAAACAAGAAAGAACACAATCAATGCAATGCACAATATGATGCATGCTATGACATGGCAATATGAGTGTGTTTTGGGCTAATGCACTTAGACCAGGTTAAATGAAGTTGGTTTGAATCCAAGATTCAAATTCAAACCCCATATGTGATTATTTAAATGCCATTAAATTGATTTGTGCTAAACAGCAGCTATAAGTTGTTCTAACATGCATTAAAATAGTACAGATGGATAGATTGGATTTTTCTGATCATTTTTCATATATAATTTATTTAATTTGGAGTTACGGATGAATTTCTATGATTTTTAGAAGTTTATACAATTTTCTGGAATTTCCTAAATAATAACAAATCCAGAAAATGATTTAACTGCGTCAGCCTGACGCCAGCATGACGTTAGCGAGTCAACGGCCAGGTCCAGGTCAAACCTGACGTGCGGGGTCCACACGTCAGTGACACAGGAACTAATCCCGGTCAAACCCAGCGCTGACTAGGGTTTGACCAGGGGTGGGGCCCACTGTCAGTGGCTGTAGGTTGATTAACCAGCTGGGTTAGCTCCTAATGACGGAGCCACGTCAGCTCCCGCCGGAGTTTCGCTGGTGACGACCATGGCCGACGACGGAGATGCAACGTGTGCTCGCTACGGAGCACCATTCGACGCGTGGTTTGCTCCTACGGGTAGCTGAAGATGTGCCGCATCCAACTGGGCGAGCGGCAGCGGCTGTGGTGGCCGGAGCTCGCCGGAAACGAGCTCGCGGCGGCGGCCGGAGCTACAGGTTGGTGCGGGGTTGGCGCTGCGGCTTGCAAACGAGCCGGCTGTCACGCTAGTTCTGCTCTACGGAATGTTGCGAGCGCAATGGGTGCACGCACGGGACCAAAAGGTCACCGAGACTTCGCCGGCGATGAGCGCGGGCGTCGGCGGGTTTCGGTCGTTGGCAAGGCGGCAACTACGGCGTGCAAACGAGAGAACGGAAAGAGGGAGAAGGAAGAGGAGCTCACGGGGAGTTGGCCGGTGCAGACGACGGGGCCGGGGAAGCGTCGATGGTGGCGAATCGACGGTGAAGATCCTCGGCGGCCGGCGAGGGGGAAAACGTCGAGGGCGGCGTTCCGGGGCTCTTCTGGTCGCGTGAGACGACGAGGAGGACGAGGGAGGACCGGCGGAGCTCGAGGGCGTGTCGGAGAGGCTTCGGGACGGCTGCGGCCGTGCGAGCGCTGGTCGGCGGCGACGGGCTCCGTTCAGTCGCGGGAGGGAGAGGGAGCAGAGGGGGATAGGGACGGAGGGTCTCACAGCGCATCGGGTGGGGTCATCGACGAGCTCGGGGACGCACGAGTGACGGCGAATCAGCGGCGACCATCGGCGGCGGTCGAGGATGAAGACGACGGCGTGGAGGCGATGCAGAGCTTCCTGAGGGGCTTGGCTTGGTGGGGAGGAAGAGGGGGTCGAGGCGGAGCTCCTGGGCTGCTCAAGGGGACGAGGGAGGGGCCATGGCCGCGGTGGTGCAAGTCGGCGGCGGCAGGCGCGTTCGGTGATGAGAGGGAGGAAGAGCAGAGGAGGGGAATGAGCCCGGTGGGAGAGGGGAGAGGCGGTCGAGGGGGAGTGCGTGGCGTCGCGGAGGAAGTCCAGGGCGATGAGGGGGCAGCAGGAGGTGGCCGGGGCGCGTGGCCGCGCCCGCCGGGCGCGTGCTCATCCTCCTGGCAGAGGAGGAAGGCGACAGAGAAGGAGGCGGTGGTGGGCTGGGCCGGCTTCTGCAGCAGGCCGCACAGGTGAGTGGGCCTCAGGTAAGCGTCAGGTAAGTTCCTTCTCTCTTTTTTAATTTTTCTGTTTTGTTTGTTTTATTAATTTATTTTGCCACTTGTTTGAATTTTACCAACGCTGTCAGGACCCCGACTCAATGCCACATCGATCTAGCATGTAACACCTCATATCACTTTGCGGCCTCACGCACGGTATTCCCACGGGTGTCGCCTTACCTTTGCCCGGGACCGTTTGCGTCTTTTGGCACACGTATATGATAGTGTCGCTAGCATCCATATGGTAAGGAGCCCGGGCTGACATGGCTAGTCGTAAACCCAAAGTGGCACAAACTTACAGGGACAGGCATCCATGACCCAACATCGAACGTGTCGGTCATCAGCGAGTGAATCCAGGCTGTAGCACTGGGCTAGCAGGACTCCGGTGAACCGGGCTGTAGCGGGCTAACAGGACTCCGGTATTCATCGCGTGACATTTCCCCGAAGGGACAGACACATGAACGAAGAAGGACACATGCCGGCTAGTCTAAGTGTTCCGGAGCAGTAGCAAGCTACCATGGCTCGGTGGAAACACTAGGAGACATTTCCCGGTAAGAGAGGCTACTAAAGATAAACAACTAGATAGTCAGATCCCACACATACCAAGCATTTCAATAACATACACACAATATGCTCGATATGTGCAATACAACATGGCATCACAAAATGACTCTACGACTCAGTAGTTTTTATTCGATAGGCTCCGAGGAGCGAGATATTACAATCATGGGTCTCATGACCCAACACTCAGAGCATACAAGTCAAAGCACAAACGGAAGCTATCATGTCTGAGTACAGACATCTATAAATGAAAAAGGCTAAGAAGCCTGACTATCTACCAGATCCTGCCGAGGGCACAAGATCGTAGCTGAGGTAACAAGCTAAACGTCGAAGTCCACACGGTACTACTAGCGAGACTGAAGTCTCTCTGCAAAACATAAAATAGGCAAACGTGAGTACAAATGTACCCAGCAAGACTTACATCAGATCTATCTACATATGCATCATTATCAACAAAGGGGGTGGTGGAGTTTGACTGCAGCAAGCCAGCTTTGACTCGGTGGCTATCCTGAACTACGACTGCAAGTAACTCTTTTGAGGTGGCGCAAACGAGTCCACATATTCGCCATATCAATACACCACTATGGATCCGCTCCCGTCTCCCTACGAGAACGCCATCCATAGCACTCACGCTTATCTTGCGTATTTTAGAGTATCCACTTTCACTTGTCTATGAACTGTACAAGGGGTCCAAGTTTCCATATCCGAGGAATCCGGCTATTCGAATAGATAATGATAACCCTGCAGGGGTGTACTTCTTCACACACGCTCTCGCCACTTATCGCCCTATACACGTCATGTACCTCGGCAACCTTCAAGCGGAAGCCGGGCGAGGGAGTCGGCCACGGCCTACCTAAACACTCAAGTCTCTTGTCCAGGTTTATCGCCTATTCGGGTTCCATCCGCAAGGAGATCCGGCCGGGGTGTCGCTCACGGCCCCAAATGATGTGTGCAGGGTTCCCAAGTCCACCATCCGGGTGCCACTTGGTACACCGGGCCACTGTGCCTAGTCTGTCCCAAGCCCACCTGTACCGGGTGCCACTTGGTAGACTACTAACACTACCTACAAACACCAGAAACTAGTTGCAACTCCTGGGCAAAGAACAAGGGTGATTAAGAAGCCGAGAGGGGCACTTAAGCATTCCAATGTGTGGTAGTAGCTGGTCATGGATCACAAACACAGAACTCAGTTCCTGAGGACGGCTGCAATGAGACAACCCACCATGTACTCCTACATGGCCTCTCACCGCTACCTTTACCAAATCGTGTTCACACACTTAGCTCTCAACAGTAGGACATGTTCACACGCCTCTGATTCATCCCCGATGAATAGACCTGACTCAACTCTAAGCAGTAGCAGGCATGACAAACAAGCATGAATGAGTAGGCACATCAGGGCTCAAACAACTCCTACTCATGCTAGTGGGTTTCATCTATTTACTGTGGCAATGACAGGTCATGCAAAGGATAAAGGGGTTCAGCTACCGCAGCAAGTACAAATATGTCGTTGTTTTCCTAATGCAGTAAAAGAGAGCAGGAGCGAGAGAGTGGGATTTTATCGCAATGAACAAGGGGGTTTTGCTTGCCTGGCACTTCTGAAGATAGCATTGAGTCTTCATCAGTGTCAACGATCACATCATCGGTATCACGTCTATCGAGAGGGGACAAATACCGGTAAACAAGAAAGAACACAATCAATGCAATGCACAATATGATGCATGCTATGACATGGCAATATGAGTGTGTTTTGGGCTAATGCACTTAGACCAGGTTAAATGAAGTTGGTTTGAATCCAAGATTCAAACTCAAACTCCATATGTGGATATTTAAATGCCATTAAATTGATTTGTGCTAAACAGCAGCTATAAGTTGTTCTAACATGCATGAAAATAGTACAGATGGATAGATTGGATTTTTCTGATCATTTTTCATATATAATTTATTTAATTTGGAGTTACGGATGAATTTCTATGATTTTTAGAAGTTTATACAATTTTCTGGAATTTCCTGAATTAAAATAAATCCAGAAAATGAGTTATTGCGTCAGCACTAGGTCATGCTGATGTCAGCAGGTCAACTAGGCGGGTCCAGGTCAAACCTGACCAGTGGGGTCCACTGGTCAGTGACTAGGGCTGGATGGTGCCAATGACAGGTGGGGCCGGGTCAACAGACACGTCAGCACGGTCAAAGCTGACGTGTGGGCCCATGGTGGTTAGGTTAACACTTAACAGAAAATAATAAAGATTAAATAAGGGCATGGGGCCCATACGTCAGTGGCTCTGGGGAGGGTTAGCTGGCCGTGATTAGCGCTAATCACGCGACCACGTCGGCTAGTGACGCCGGCGACCACGGCGACGGCGAGACCTCGCCGGAGTTGCGCCAGAGACGACGGATCGACGCGCCAGGGGCACCAGAAGATAGCCCGTGCCCGCGCGCATCTTGGGGAACCAACGGGAGGTGCGGGGGTGGACGGAGTTCGCTGGAAGCGAGGTCGTGGCGGTCGCCGGAGTTCGGGCGAGGGCGGCCGCGTGGTTCCAATGCATGGGGGAGCTAGTTAGGGGTTCCGTTGGACTCGTCGTTGCTCCAGGAGCACGCCGAAGGCTCAAGATCGAGCGGAGACGCACGGTGGCTGCGAGAGCAACGACCATGGCGGACGGCGGCGCTCGGGTACGGCGGCTGGCATAGCTAGAGGATAGGAACGAGCTCGGGGAGGAGGGAGAAAGACGGAGGATCTCACAGCGCATCGGGTGGGGTCATCGACGAGCTCGGGGACGCACGAGTGACGGCGAATCGGCGGCGACCATCGGCGGCGGTCGAGGATGAAGACGACGGCGTGGAGGCGATGCAGAGCTTCCTGAGGGGCTTGGCTTGGTGGGGAGGAAGAGGGGGTCGAGGCGGAGCTCCTGGGCTGCTCAAGGGGACGAGGGAGGGGCCATGGCCGCGGTGGTGCAAGTCGGCGGCGGCAGGCGCGTTCGGTGATGAGAGGGAGGAAGAGCAGAGGAGGGGAATGAGCCCGGTGGGAGAGGGGAGAGGCGGTCGAGGGGGAGTGCGTGGCGTCGCGGAGGAAGTCCAGGGCGATGAAGGGGCAGCAGGAGGTGGCCAGGGGAAGCAGGAGGTGGCCGGGGCGGCGTCGGCGCTTGCCACCGAGCAGCTTCGGGGCGAGGGGGAGGAAGACGACAGAGAGGAGGAGGTGGGCTGGGCCGCTGGGGGAGCTGGGCCGGCTGGGCTGGACAGGTAAGCGCCAGGTAAGTTGCTGGGCTTCTCTCCTTTTTTTTATATTTCTGTTCTGTTTTCTTTTATTTAATCCTTTTGCCACTGTTTTGAATTAAAAATAATTCAAACAATGCCAAAACTCCTCTGAATATTTTTATTTTGCTAGATGGACTTTTCCAAAGCTCATAAAATATTTCAGGGGTAGTTGAAATCATATTCTAGTTATATGAATATAATTCAAATTCAAATAGCTAATGATTTAAATTCAAAGTCCCAAAAATAAATCCTTTTAAAATGTTCATTATTTTTGGTTTGGATCAAAACCCTTGCCAAAAATATTAAACATCTAAGAAGAGCATTTTGGAACAATGAATGAGATTTTAGGGTTTTGCCCTTCTTTTATTTAGGGTTTTGAGGCTTCTAAATTTCCCTCAGCTCAAGTTTCAAATTTTTTAACATGATGCACAGATGGAAGCAAGCATAGGTCAGACCAGAACTAGGGATGTGACAAACCATGCAAAAAATGCTAGTATTTCCATAGTTTCGAGTTTTCCATCAAGATATTAGTGACTCATGGTTGACATTTAGTTTCAATCACGTACACATAGGCACTATGTAACTAGCCTTGCTTATTGGCTTCCAAAGCTTAACTTTCACTCCTACTTACAGTATGTAGAGTATTTAACAAAAAAACCTACCACTTTCAACCAGCCCTAGGAAGAAACTATTGTACAAAAAATAGCAAAAGTATACCCAAAATTTCTTAATCCACGCCAAGAAACTACTACCTAGTGCCGATTAGGCTCGTTTAAACTCATTTATGACAGGGTTGGCCCACACGTCCGTGCTGACGAGGCAGCTTAAACCAGCACATTTTGTTTGACCGTTGACACAAGGGACCCACATCTGACCTTCTATCCTGTTATTCCTCCTCAAAACATTATTTTTCCTGAACATTACTTCAAACAGTATTGATGTGTGTTCGTCAGTGGCGCTGGTGATGAGCGAGTTGGCCGCCGCTCTACCGGACGGCCCGGACGCCGCCCTGGCCTCTGCACGGGTTGGCTAGCTGGCCCGAGCATGACTCACGCATGAGCAAGCCACCGCGCTAGCCTTCACTCGAGCCAGATGGATGGCCTTAGCATGGAGCGCGCGAGCAAGCCGCCGCACCGTCGTGCCAACCTAGCTAGTAAACCTTGCAGACAAGCAGCTGGATGCATCCAGCAGGGTGTGTATGTCTTGGCTAGCTAGCGGCCGCAAGCGCCGGACGGAGCTGGCATTTGGGCTGCCGCAAGATGGGCTCCGCACCGCCAGCGGTTTTGACCTCGCCTTCTGCTGGCGGTGGTAGCTGCGTCCCATGGCCGAGTATGACTAGGTGGACGGGCCAGAGGTAGGAGGTCACTCGGAGATTTTTGCCCAGACTGACATGTAGGTCCCACAAGTCATAACGCCTAACTTGTCGGTCGAATAGAAGGCGTTGACTTAAGGGGCGACATGGGTTGAAACGTGCCTATAACGGCATTTTGTAGAGTATTCGTTTCTTGGTAAGGCTGGTTGGTAAGGGCATGTACAATGGTTGATAAGGTAGTCTTATCTTAAGTCTACCACGTATGCAAGTGGTAGTAGTTTCTTGGCATTATTAGTGGTTTCTTGGCATTATTAGTGGTTTCTTGTAAGGAACAATGTACTAGTGACAAAAGGCGATTCTAGGTTGCGTTGTACTCCAACGAGTACTACTAGTGGTCACCGGAGTGTATAGCTCATTTTGTAGGTCCAATCCCGGTCAAACGCACGGCGACATTTTTTAAATAGTAACTTTGCTGCGAGCCAATATTGTATGCTGGTAGTTTGACTTTTGAAGTCGAACGGACATGTCGCACCACAATCTGGGTGCACTGGATAGCCCAGCCACGTGAACGGGTTTTCCCTCCCATCATCTCATGGCTCGCGTACTAGAGTAGTACTCCTATATATCAATTCACACCATACAAAGTTTCTCTCCTGCGTGCTCGCCCTAGCCGCACCTCGCTTGCAGCTTCCTCATCAGCTAACATATTTAAACTAGCGCCTCCCAATTAAGCCCGAGGAGCCGGAAAAGCCTGGCACGGCATTGGAAACTGTGCAATATGGCTTTGTACGTAAAGTGCTACTCCCACTGTTCCTAAATGTAAGTCTTTTTAGAGATTTCAATACGGACTACATACGGATGTATATAGACATAGTTTAGAGTGTAGATTCACTCATTTTGCTCCGTATGTAATCTCTTGTTGGAATCTCTAAAAAGACTTATATTTAGGAACGAAGGGAGTAGTACTCTACTACTGTGTAGCTTGTGGCCTTGCACGCATGGACTTCACTCCATTATCAGCTCTATAAAAAATTCCTCTTGACGTGAATTTTTTTGTTTTGAGACGGAGGCAAAAGCTTTGCCTCATCTCATTCATAAAGAAGGAACTAATAACAAAGTTCGACAAGATCCATTACACCTCCACAAATGGAAGCGAAAAGCCTAGTCTCGCTGTATCAAATAACTCAGATGTTCTACCCCGCAATAACCGTCACTGATAAACAGGCTGCTAGTGTGTGCGTGAGAGGAGCGGCTGTGTAGGCCAGCTACACTCTTGAATAGAGCACTGAGAGTACCCACTCCGCAGGTGTACTTTCCCTACATTGATAGTACAGTGATGGTTGTAGTGAACAGTAGTACCCTCCACTTCCAACTATAGCTCCTTGGCCCTGAGATTCATGAGTTCGAAACTGGTGCACTATACTAGAAGTACAGTACATCGCACTACTAGTTGAGAAAGTAGTACTAGTACTGCTACAGTATGAGTATGTAGTAAATAATAGCCTCACCATCGCGGGGCACGAGGCACTACCACTATGCGTGCCCACATAATTTCCTTAGCGAAGGGACAAGGCCCTGCGGGTACTACACTCTTATCTCCTCCTCGCTAGTGCCCCTCCCCCCCAAAGAGAAGGCAGTTCGTTGCTGCTCCCATGGATTCGTTAGGCGGTTCTCCTCCTCGCCGGGGCTGGGAGACCTTGGACGACGATCCTCTGGGAGAAATCGCATGCCGCTCCAACGTCCTCACCGCCGCAAGACTCGGTGCTTCCTGCACCAACTTTTTTAAGACGGTGCTTAAACAGGCTTGGGAAAAGGCCATGCTTGTTGGTCTTCCATGCGTCCTCGAGGAGAAGGTTCTTATATGGGACAATCCTTTGAATAGTCCACCGCTCCCTGGCCATGGTTGCACATTGACTCCGCTACAGTTGCCGACGTTGAGAGGTAATCGGATTTTGTCCCATGAGCAGGTCAATCATGGAGTTTGATCATGTAGTACTTAGTTATTCTATTTTCATCCCGTAATTTCTTCCGCTGCCCACCATCTTATATATAGGTATGGCTCGGTGCCAATGAAGATTGGCTTGCATACCTCGGCCGGATACCACCATCATTTTGCACAACATCCACAGCAGTGCGGCTGTTCCCGTAGGCCCCTTCTCCACCATTGGGATCGGCCTTCCGGACTGGCTAAGCTTGAATACGTATGATGATGCCTACATGAGATTGAAGAAAATATCAATTGCGGACCCGCCAACGAAGCGACGCGGCTACGACGATTACTATCTCATCGCGGTGTTCGACATAAGGATTGCCATCAATGTAAGAGGCAGTAACAGCAGAGGCTGGCGCATGTTGGTTGCGGCAGATTTGTACGCCTACACGTTCGAAGATGACGTGAGCCATCTAGGTCGCATTTTCGTGGTGACAAGCCAAGGGACTTGTTTCATCTGGTTGCCATCCTATGGTAAGGGAGATTACAAGCGGAATGCACAAACCATCATTTGCATCCCTAACGGTACTTCATTATTTTGCAGGGACCAGTCATCCCCCTATCAAAATAAGATCGCCGATCCTGGATGTGCATTTTCATTCGCAATTCGATCTAACCTGGAACCTTGTAGCTGACTTTGGCATATTGGGATCAACTATCTTAGCAGTCATTACCCATGGTACCACTGATGTGCAACATGGTCACACAATCTACCACGATCGGACCGTCACCATCAATCGAGGTATTCCATTTTCTCATTGATGTGTGTTAGAGAAGTAGAGTAGTAGTACTTGTTAGTTATTTTGTTTTCTTGACTGGGACATGTTTACTGTACTAGTAGTACAATTTAGTATTATATTTTTAACCCTCTCGCCTTCTCTTTCATTGTTGTACTACTTACTAGTACTAGTAGGAGTACTTTTTACCTTGGAGGACGCATATAGCTAGCTAGGCCCTTGAAGACTTGAACCACTAGCTCCCACCATTTTTGTTTTTCCATGTCTTACTATCTCATCCATGTAGCCAAGAGTGGTTATACATAATAAGCCGGTTATTTTACTTCCTCTATACCGGAGTAGTACTATTTGTTGCACAGTATTACTGACCGCCATATTTGAGCACAACATTATTATGCATGGACCTTGACTATGTACGTCACCATGTGTCCAGATTTGAGATGCCGCGTGTACCAGATGAACGGCGCCGAGTTCAACCCCCGTGATACTACATGGGTGCCGAGGTACACTCTTGGAGAGTACTTGCTTTTCATTGGGGGCAGCTACCCCATTGTGAAGCGGATGCCACCTTTCGTGCACGATACCAAAGGCCTGCTGTTCATGAAGCATGGTTGTGTATTCAATGCGCACCGCCGGATGAATGACATGCTGGGACACGCTATCCCTGATTTATGCCGCTTCATCTTGGATGATCTCCATCATGTGGAACCGGACTAGAAAACTGCGACAATGATTCCCGTTGCCCACCGCTATGGATCGTGAAGAACACCTGGGACTGGAACCTGGAGGAGGACATGTAGCCCATCTATAACGTGTAAGTGGAGTATGGTAAATTGTGAACGGTAGCGCTGTGAAAATATGTAGATTAGTCATGCACAAATTTATCACATGAAGTGGAGATGAACTTGTGTGGCATACTGGCATTTGTCCTTTAGAATTTATTACTAGTAAATGTGTTATGTGTACGTGCAACTTGTGTGGTTGTTGCACGGGCTCCAACACGCTCTTTGAGAAAAAAGGTGGCACAGCTTCAGATATAGGTGACGTGGTGGCATCATACAGTAGTATCGTTCACTATAGTTGTAGTACTCCTACTAGCACGACAACTCCTATAAAATGTTACGCTTGGCTCTTTACCTCTTCGGGAGGTTCAACAGTTCATACTCGTGTGAACCTTGCACTTGGCTCTTCGTCTCTTCGGAAGGTCCAACAATGATGATACTACATTACAATATGCTTCTAGCAATCTGACACCCATTGAACTGCTGCACGTCCATCGTGAGGGCGAAGGCGAGGGAGAGGGAGAGGGCGCTATAGTCAAAACCCTCTCCTCGTCCTATGAGCCATCGCGCGCGTGGGCGAGGGAGAGGGCATAGTAAGCAAGCTTCTCCTCGTTCGGCGAGTTGACAGGACACATCAAAGCAGTACTAGTACTAGTCCATATTGCGTCCTTTCCGGTTAATATGGCTTAATTTGAAATGAGAAAAATACACTGGTGGTCAACGTATGTAACAATACGCTCTTTACGGTCACTATATAGTTTTGCGGTGATTATATGATCACTAGCTCATCGTAGAGCGCCGTATTGCACCCTACTGACCGGCCACATAGTCGACGTGGCACTTTGTTGACTGGTTAAATTGACACCTGGTTTTTGGGTCCCACCTGTCAGTTGCCAGAGCAAAGAAATCAGTTAAACAAAACTTTACGCAGGCGTGACAGGAGTCCAACCCTTGCGCGCGAACCACCCTGACCGTGTATGTGAGTGCATGCACGTGTACTCCCTCGGTCTTCCAATAAAGAGTGTACATCGGTTCAAAAACAAAGAGTGTACATCTACACTTCTAATGCATTTAGACTTTAATCTAATCGATATTGATTGACTAATACACCAACTTGTGCTCTAGAAAAAGGTTACATGTCTATCCTTAATTACAGCATGCAACAACCTTCATTTAATCTTCTTCTCTCAATGGTCACATGCACACATAAGTATGCTACTTTTGGGTGTTAATTATGCCATGAAGTTCCGGTTCCTCCTGGTAAATGTGTAAATCTCTAGATGTACAGTCTTTCACGGACGTAGGGAGTAGGTTGAGCACTTGAGCGTGAGCGTGTGTGTTGCGTCGTGTGCAGTGTGCCGCATGGATGTGTGAGTGTTGCGTGCATGCATGTGTACGTGTGAGTGTTGCATGTTGCATGCATGCATACATGCATGAGGCTTTTACTCCATCCCATTAACATGTTCATATTTCAAGCTTCATTAAAATGTTGCATGCGAGAATTAAGAGATAACTCACCAATGCGTGTAAAAGTTTGCATTCCAATTAATACTTTTGTAAACACAATTTTCTTGAGGAAGACGAGCCCATTATTGAGTACTTTTGAAAAAAAACTTCGGGCACTCATCATTTACTACTACATTGGTTGATGATTTTTTATTGACATGTATATAAACCTCCGTCCTGGTTTAATGGTCCCCTTCATACTTTGTGTAAAATTTTGACCATAAATTTAACTAACAAAGTGTCAATGCATGTCATAAAAAACTATACAATAAAAACTATGTTCAAATACGAATCCAGTGATATGATTTTTGGTGAAATGCATTAACATTCTATTTGTTAAATACTCCCTCCGTCTAGGTGTATAAATCATTTTTCGAAAACCAAATAATCCCAAAACACTTAGGCGCGGTGCATTAACTCCCACCTCGTTTCTTATTTCTTGACATATCAACCAATAAAAGATGTGGGCATGCATGTTTTCAATGACTCGAGACTACCAAACACGACATGGAGTGGTTAGTTCATTGCATGCAATGCTATTAGTTAACAAATAAACATTAAGTTCTCTTGTTTTTCTCTCCTTCTTGGTCACGGTGCACAACCAAAGATGACTTATTCACCTGGATGGAGGGAGTAGATGGTCAAAGTTTGACACAAAATACTACTCCCTCCTTTTCGGTTTATAGGGCTTATCTCAAAATTTTAGATTTCTCATTTTATAAGTCTCAATTTGATGGTTCCCTACCACATGTTCAGATTTCAAGGTGCATTAAATCATTGCATGCAAGTGTTAAGAGAAAGTTAGTCAATGCATGGACTTCATGCATGCATGCATTGCAATTAATGCATTGGTAAACATAATTTTTTGACGAAAACAAGTGCATTAATTGAGTGTTTTTGCAAACTACAAAAATTATTCCACCACTCACCATCTACCTTGGTTGATGAGATTTTTGAATTGAGCCCTATAAATCGGAAATGAGGTAGTACTAGTACTCCTACATTATTGGCACCGGGTGCCTTGGCCAATGTTTCACCTTATTGGACAGAATGAGCGTAGAGGCATAGGGATACTGTAGATAGGAAGTCTTAGTGATCCATTATTTCCCATCTCGGTCAGAGAGAACTATTCAACTAGTCTTCAAAGTGAAGTGACAATACACGCTACAGCAGATGGGACACTTAATTAATAAGCTGAACCAGCATGTTGGTGTTACTAAATCAGCCTTACCCAGTACTACCATCATGTTTGCCAGTGGAGCACGCTTCCGCAAATACGCCTACGCACCTCTCTCCTCCATTAACTGGCATATGGGCCCTCTTGAGGTAGACCCACATGTTATCGGCGTAATTATTTACACTCCAAAGGGCGGTATATCCTGCTAGTAGTACTAGTAGAATTGAGATTTAATGCACTTTCTTCCCTGTCTTTCACTCTTCTTCCTCCTCTCTTTTTCTTCCTCCTCTCTTCCCCATCGTCGGCCGCACACCATTTCCCCCCGCTCACTGCTCGCCCGCCCGCGCCATCTTCCTTGGTAGCTCGCACGTGCCATATCCCCCCGCCCCATTGCTCGGCCACACACGCCATCTTCTTCGCTCGCCCGCCCGAATCCACTTCCCCGCTGGCTCGCAGGCACCGAAAATGTGACGCCCCGAGACCGTTGCGCCAGGTGTCTTCCAGTTATTTGCTGTCTTTGCCATGTCATTTGCTTGCATGTTGCATCTTGCCATGTCATCATGTGCATTGCATCATCATGTTTTCAAAACTTGCATCCGTCTAGGTCCCCCCGTCCTCTCCGTTGTCCGTTCTGAGTCCAACCACACTCGCCCACGCCCGCGACATGTCCGAAATATTATTTTATAAGTGGACGGGAAATGTTCTCGGAATGGGTTGAAAGTTGGCGTGCGGTGTTGTTATGTTGTTAGTAGGTCGCCTGCCAAGTTTCATCGCATTCGGAGTTTGTTTGACGCCCCAACGGTTAACTATAGCGGCAATATAGTCGGTCAAATCGTCGGACGTTTTCGGTCTCCGAAAATCATTGCCGGGCTGCCTTCTCTTCTCTTCTCTCAGTTCATTGCACTCTGCACAGCCCACCTGCAGTCCATCTAGTCCCCCTACGTCTGGAGCCACACAATCGTGATCCGAGGGTCCGAAAACCCACCTAAACCCTAGCCCCTTCCTATTTAAGCAGCCACCCTTGCCATTTTGGGCATCCCTAGCCCCTAAACCTACCCCTTCTAGCCTCCTCCCACCTCCAGCTGTCGCATCTTCCTCGAAATCCGGGACCCAACCCGCAGCCGCCACCTCCACCTTCCAACTGCCGCCTCCCACCTCAAATCCGTCGCCGGCCACCCCTCCAGCGCCACGTGGTGGGCTCCTAGTGGCCAGCCGCTACCACGCAGATGCCCGCAGCCAGCGGGAAGACGCCACACGTCCTCCCCGCGCCCCACTTTGCCTCGGCCCTGCAGGCCCGCATCCGGCCTACCATTGCCGATCTAGGCCCGAAGCCGCCCGTCACAAGCCCGTGCACACCCGAGCTCGTCGCTGCCTCGCTCGTCTGGATCCGAGGAGCCCGAATCCCGACCACCTCCTCACGCAGGCGACAAGTCCAGCCCCGTCCTCACCGGCAACGTTGCCGGAGCAACCACCCTCGCCGGTGAACCCCAAGCAGGAGCCCCGTCGCCCTCTCCCTCCTCTTTGACATGTCCCTCTTCTCCCTGCTTCATCCTATCTCTCCCGTGCAGGTCGTCATTGCCGGTGGAGATTCACGCCTCCCTGCCGTCTGGCCTCGCCGCCGACCGAATCTGGCGCCCCGAGGCCGGATCCGCTGCCCAGCAACCCGTTCCGGTCCTCGCGAGCGCCACCGGACCCCACCGTCGCCAGAGCATTGCCGTGCCGCCGCCATGGCCCTCTGCTCGTGCGGGCGTGAGACGAGGACGACGTCCTGGGCTGCCTCCTCCTCACCAGCCTGCTAGCCCAAGGGCGCGCCAAGGCCTGCCCGCATCCCCTCAGCTAGCCGGCCTGCACCGACCTGGGCCACAGCCCATGGTGAGTAGCCCCGTTTTTCTTAGATTCAGCCCATAGTTGTTTTTTCGTGCACTGTTAATTTTTCCATTTATCCCAAAAACTGCATATTTACAGATTACCCTTGCTGTTCGTGCATTTAATAACTTAATAACCGTGCATCAGTTTAAAATGAATTATATATGAAACATGACTAGAATTTCATCTGGATTCATAATATCCAACTTTCATACATGTTTAAAATGTGTAATATGATGTTTGTGTTTATTTTGCATAATGCCATGCCTCATTAAACCGGACATGCATCATACTTGGTTGTGCATCATGCCATGTTTATGTGATGGTTGTTTACTATGTTGTTTGCTTCTTTCCGGTGTTGCTTCTTTGGGTTAGTTCCGATAGCGTCGTGTTGTGAGGATTCGTTTGACTATGTCTGTTTGTCTTCTTCATGGACTCGTTCTTCTTCCTTGCAGGATTTCAGGCAAGATGACCATACCCTCGAAATCACTTCTATCTTTGCTTGCTAGTTGCTCGCTATATTGCTATGTCGCGTTACCTACCACTTGCTATATCATGCCTCCCATATTGCCATGTCAAGCCTCTTACCCACCTTTCCTAGCAAACCATTGTTTGGCTATGTTACCGCTTTTGCTCAGCCCCTCTTATAGCGTTGCTAGTTACAGGTGAAGATGAAGTTTGTTCCATGTTGGAACATGGATATTGTTGGGATATCATTACTATATCTTATTTACATTAATGCATCTATATACTTGGTAAAGGGTGGAAGGCTCGGCCTTATGCCTGGTGTTTTGTTGCACTCTTGTCGCCCTATTTCCGTCATACCGGTGTTATGTTCCTTGATTTTGCGTTCCTTACGTGGTTGGGTGTTATGGGAACCCCTTGACAGTTCGCTTTGAATAAAACTCCTCCACCAAGGCCCAACCTTGGTTTTAGGCGGTTGGTCCGAACTAGAGCCCCTTGCAGCACCACCTCGGGGAAACTTGAGGGCTGGTTTTAGTTGTACGGATTGCTCATCCGGTGTTTCCCTGAGAACGAGATATGTGCATCTCCTATCGGGATGTCGGCACATCGGGCGGCTTTGCTGGTCTTGTTTTACCATTGTCAAAATGTCTTGTAACTGGGATTCTGAGACTGATCGGGTCTTCCTGGGAGAAGGGATATCCTTCGTTGACCATGAGAGCTTGTGATGGGCTAAGTTGGGACACCCCTGTAGGGTTCGAACTTTCGAAAGCTGTGCCCGCGGTTATGGGCAGATGGGAATTTGTTAATATCCGGTTGTAGAGAACTTGACACTTAACTTATTTAAAATGCATCAACCGCGTGTGTAGCCGTGATGGTCTCTTCTCGGTGGAGTCCGGAAAGTGAACACGGTTCTTGTGTTATGCTTGAACGTAAGTAGCTTTCAGGATCACTTCTTGATCACTTCTAGCTTCTCAATCATTGCGTTGCTTCTCTTCTTGCTCTCATTTGCGTATGTTAGCCACCACATATGCTTAGTGCTTACTGCAGCTCCACCTCACTACCTGCTCCTACCCATAAGCTTAAATAGTCTTGATCGCGCGGGTGTGAGATTGCTGAGTCCTCGTGACTCATAGATACTTCCAAACAGTTGCAGGTGTCGACGATACCAGTGCAGGTGACGCAACCCAGCTCAAGTGGGAGCTCGATGAAGATCTTGATCGTTGTTTTGTGTCTTTTTCGGTTGATCAGTAGTGGAGCTCAGTTGGGACGATCGGGGATCTAGCATTTGGGGTGGTCTTTCTTTATTTTGGTTCCGTAGTCGGACCGTTGTTTGTATTTTGTATGATGTATGGATTAATTATGTATTGTGTGAAGTGACGATTGTAAGCCAACTCTTTATCCCTTTCTTATGCAGTACATGGGATTGTGTGAAGATTACCCCTCTAGCGACAAACCTACCATGCGGCTATGCCTCTAAGTCGTGCCCCGACATGTGGGAGATATAGCCACATTGTGGGTGTTACAAGTTGGTAATCAGAGCCATCCCCGACTTAGGAGCCCCCTGCTTGATCGAATCACTGACGTTGTTGAGTCTAGAACAAAATGTTTTGAGTCTTAGGATTATATATATCGGAGAGTAGGATTCTTTTTACTCCTCAGTCCCTTCGTCGCTCTGGTGAGGCCTCTTGACGTAGAGTTTTGACTCTTCTCTCCTTAAATTTCATGAATTTTTTTTAGGATCACGCGGGTATCTTGGAATCGTTCCGATAGTCTTGTGACGAGAACATTGTTCTTGGTGCCTCCTGACATTTAGGGGTTGTGGCAGTGTCCCGGGGAGTTGAGCTCCGAGGTGTTGTTGTCACAATTTTATTGTTGCAGTTCTGGAATACCTGAGTTCGCCGACATCGAAAATCTCTTTTATGCAGTTGTTGGTGAGATAACCTCGACGCCACCCAGTACTAGGTGGGAGTTCGGGAGTATTGCCATAACTTGTATAACGGATGCTTTTCGAAGGTTGAGGTAAACGATTTCCGAAGGATTCTCAGTTATGTGTTGAAGGATGGATACAACTGGATGTAGGATTTGTTAGTTTTGGGTGAGATATTATGCTTCCCCTGTATCCCCAACAACTGATTGCATAACCAGAAAGTTTCGGGAGTTTATAAGTGGGAATTCAAGTAGCTCCTAGAATAATCTTTCCAACAGACACATGATACAATATGGGGTCTATCATATGTTTGTTCCGACTTATTCTGCAAGCCAATCCTTTGTTTTGTTTTTCAGTTGTGGTATTCGAGTTGCTTCAATGTCAAGTGTTGATTCCATACCTTTCCTAAGCAGTATTCTCATATATCTATGTGAATACTAATCCTTTATGATAATCGAGATTGTCATGTCAATCCTTTTCAACCGGCGTGTTTCTCTTCAAGTGGATCCGATCATTTCAACATCCGCAAGATCACCTCTCGGTTTTTCCCAATGCTGTTCGTTTCATCTGTCTCCAAGTTGCCTTGTTTTCCCACCCACCCACCCCTTTTCCTTCAAGGACTCAGATTTCTGAATCAAGTATCCATCTTATGGATGTGAAGTTTCTTCATTCTTTCCATCAATGTTCTTATCCGGTGATTCTCAGGAAGATGCTAACAGAGCTTCAAGTGTTTTATTCTCCGTTCTTTTCTTCTCTGGTGGATTCAATTCAAGCTTTGTCGAGCATATCCTCTCCTCGTTTCAAATGCTTTCTTATGCCGGTGCACTTCTTAATTATTCATCTCTCGCTTTCCATTTGTTCCGTTGTGCTGAAGATATCTCAGAAGATTTGTGTCTCCATTATCAATCCGTTCAAGATATCTCGAGGTTGTTATCTCATTCTAGCCATTTAATTCAACCAGCGCAATCTATATTTTAAATCGTTCAACGGTGTATCTTTTGAGTGGGCCCTAACCCACAGGTCTTTTCCCAGGATCTTACCTGACTCTTCTATTTTCTCGGAGCTATTCTCAAATCTTCTAAAGTTTGACGTAAGAATGAATTTCCATTAGTCAAATGTCCTTCTCTAAGATCTTTCAAATTCTTTTCATCTTTGGATCAACCTTTCTAATTTTCATTCCGGAGTGCCTCAACAATTCATGGTGGTGTTTCTCGTCGTCATTCTCAGATTTTGAAGACCGAAGAAGAGTTCCTCTTAAATACTTACCCGTTCTTTGAAAGATTCTCAGTTCAAGCTTGATACTATCCTCTCATAATTGTTTTCAATTGTGACAATTCTTTGCAACCATCCGGAGCAATTCAGGAGTCTTTTTAGTTTTGATTCATCCAAAGGCCATCATTTCAGAAGATTTATTCGTTCTTTCCAATCTTACCAGTGAATCGTTCAAATATCCTCTAATCAGTTCATGATCTCTCCATTCTCATGTATCTAGATCCCCTCAAGTATCTTCTTTCGTTTTTCCAATTCTTCCCGGTGAATTCTGCCTTTGCTATTTTCATTTTCAATTCTTATGGTGGTTCTTCCAAGATTCTTCTTCCTTCGTTTATCATATCAATTCATTCGTTCTTTCCAATGCTACCGGTGGATCGTTGAAGACCTTCTCAAGTTTGCGCTATATCTCTCTTAATCTTTTTTTTCTACGAGAATAAGTAGTATGCCAAGTCCGTTGCTTGTCATCAATTTAAATTGGTGAAGGATACGCATAACATAATTCTTATTCTTGCTTCATCCAAATGATGGATTCATTCTTACGGAGTTTGTTCATGATGAATAAATTCTCGGTGCCAAGTTGCTTCATCTTTTCTTTTCCCGGAGTTTCAAGTTTTCCGCTTTATCTCATCCCGAAGCTCCATCTAAATCATTGCAAGGCCTCACCTTGTGTTTTCAACTTCTCTTTCTTTCGTCATCCTTTTATTACCGGAGTTCTTTATGGAGGCTCTACATGGTGGCTCGACAAGGATTCTTTTCAATCTTTGATCGTTCTTCAAGATTTCTCTCGAAGTTTTGATCTGCCAAGCTATACTCAAAATAAACATGGTGTTCAACACATGTCTTGTTTTGTGGAGTCCAAGCATTCTCCATCTTGCACTCTGAAGTGCAATTCTTTCATATCTCATCTTTTGAGGTGGTGTTTTGTCATTGTTGATAATTTCC
This sequence comes from Triticum aestivum, assembly GCF_018294505.1. NCBI lineage: Eukaryota > Viridiplantae > Streptophyta > Magnoliopsida > Poales > Poaceae > Triticum > Triticum aestivum. The sequence goes on along the minus strand of NC_057806.1, from coordinate 324,268,036 downwards.
CTTCGTGTTTCATGATTCACAATTTTTCAAGAGTGACATATCTAAATCCATCATTTTCTCATCGCTCAAGACATCTTTTCAACCCATCAATCTCTTTATTGGAGTTATCTTGGGTATAGTTCACCTAAAGCTTTCCCTAAGGATTGTTTCTATTTATGGTGCTTATGAATGACCCAAGTTCTTCATTTATCCTTCCGGTGGAATAAGTTTCTCGTCTCCTTGTTTATATTAATCCAATCTATTGTTTTTTGTTAGTGGCAGAATTTCACCTCAGTTTTGAGATGTTTCCATAAGCACACTACAAGCTTATTCTTTTCGTTGTTGGTTTTCCAACAACTCCATATAACCTTTTTGGAAGGGTGTTTTTCCAAACTCATTTGTGGTAGAAGTTTTCATTTTTTTCTCAATTTTTTCCTTTCCAACGTTTCAACTTCTATTCTTTCATTCCGAAGGCATAGTGATGTTTCTCTCTTCACCCATCATCTCATTTTTGTCAAAGATCATGTTCTTTCCTTTTGCGAATCCATTCAACCAGAGTGTTGTGTCCTTCAGTCAAGTTCTCTCATCTTATCTAGTTTTGCCTCCCTTCTCAACTGGAGTGCTGTCTGAAATCTTTCTTACCCCTTGTGCCATTCTTTCAATAGTTCTGGAGGCAGTGTGTTGTTGATTTCGTCAAGTATCATCCAATCTTGTCAAGTTCTTGTTAATTCCTTCCATTTTCAATCGGAGTGCTGCCCAAATTATATCATTCTTTTTTCCCTCTCTATCTTGTTTTAACCGGAGTGTTGTCGTAATTGATCCTTATCGTTCCTTGTACATCTCGTTTCATCCGGAGTGCTTGCATGAACTTCTTGTCCATTGCAATCCTTTTCTTTTGTCTTTCAACCTACAAGGTTCTAGTAATGTTCCTTGTTCCTCTTTCCTAACGGAGTGTTTTCAACTTTGTTCATCTTCATTATATTCTTTCTTTCAATTTGTTCAACCTCACAAGGTTCTTTGGTTTCACTCATTTGTCAAAGAAGCAACTTAGTTTTACCTCTTCCCTTCCTCTTCCGTTTCCCTCAGGTGCCATCCTAGATCTCGGGACGAGATCCTCTCGTAGTGGTGGAGTGTTGTGACGCCCCGAGACCATTGCGCCAGGTGTCTTCCAGTTATTCGTTGTCTTTGCCATGTCATTTGCTTGCGTGTTGCATCTTGCCATGTTATCATGTGCATTGCATCATCATGTTTTCAAAACTTGCATCCGTCCAGGTCTCCCCGTCCTCTCCGTTGTCCGTTCTGAGCCCAACCACACTCGCACGCGCCTGCGGCATGTCCAAAATATTATTTTATAAGTGGTCGGGAAATGTTCTCAGAATGGGTTTAAAGTTGGTGTGTGGTGTTGTTATGTTGTTAGTAGGTCGCCTGCCAAGTTTCATCGCATTCGGAGTCCGTTTGACGCCCCAATGGTTAACTATAGCGGCAATATAGTCGGTCAAATCGTCGGACGCTTTCGGTCTCCGAAAACCGTTGCCGGGTTGTCTTCTCTTCTCTCCTCTCAGCTCATTGCACTCTGCACAGCCCACCTGCAGTCCATCTAGTCCCCCTCTGTCTGGAGCCGCACGATCGCGATCTGAGGGTCCGAAAACCCACCTAAACCCTAGCCCCTTCCTATTTAATCAGCCACCCTTGCCATTTTGGGCATCCTAGCCCCCTAAACCTACCCCTTCTAGCCTCCTCCCACCTCTAGCCATTGCATCTTCCTCGAAATCCGGGCCCCAACCTGCAGCCGCCACCTCCACCTTCCAGCCGCCGCCTCCCACCTCAAATCCGTCGCCGGCCACCCCTCCAGCACCACGTGGCGGGCTCCTAGTGGCCAACCGCCACCATGCAGACGCCCGCAGCCAGCGGGAAGGCGCCACGTGTCCTCCCCGCGCCCCACTTCGCCTCGGCCCTGCAGGCCCGCATCCGGCTCGCTATTGCCGATCTGGGCCCGAAGGCGCCCGTCGCAAGCCCGCGCACACCCGAGCTCGTCACTGCCTCGCTCGTCTGGGTCGAGGAGCCCAGATCCCGACCTCCTCCTCACGCCGGCGACAAGTCTAGCCCCATCCTCAGCGGCGATGTTGCCGGAGCCACCACCCTCGCCGGCGAACCTCAGGCAGGAGCCCCGTCGCCCTCTCCCTCCTCTCTGACATGTCCCTCTTCTCCCTGCTTCATCCTCTCTCTCCCACGTAGGTCGTCGTCGCCGGTGGAGATCTGCGCCTCCTTGCCGCCTGGCCTCGCCGCCGACCGGATCTGGCGCCCTGAGCCGGATCCGTCGCCCAGCAACCCGTTCCGGTCCTCGCGAGCGCCACCGGACCCCGCCGTCACCGGAGCATTGCCGCGCCGCTGCCATGGCCCTCTGCTCATGCGGGCGCGAGACGAGGATGACGTCCTGGGCCGCCTCCTCCTCACCGGGCCTGCTAGCCCAAGGGCGCGCCAAGGCCTGCCCGCATCCCCTCAGCCAGCCGGCCTGCACCGACCTGGGCCTCAGCCCGTGGTGAGCAGCCCAGTTTTTCTCAGATTCAGCCCATAGTTGTTTTTTTCGTGCACTGCGAATTTTTCCATTTATCCCAAAAACTGCATATTTACAGATTACCCCTTGTTGTTCATGCATTTAATAACTTAATAACCGTGCATCGGTTTAAAATGAATTATATATGAAACAAGACTAGAATTTCATCTAGTTTCGTAATATCCAACTATCATACGTGTTTAAAATGTGTAATATGTTGTATGTGTTTATTTTGCATAATGCCATGCCTCATTAAACCGGACATGCATCATACTTGGTTGTGCATCATGCCATGTTTATGTGATGGTTGTTTACTATGTTGTTTGCTTCTTTCCGGTGTTGCTTCTTCGGGTTAGTTCCGATAGCGTCGTGTTGTGAGGATTCATTTGACAACGTCCGTTTGCCTTCTTCATGGACTCGTTCTTATTCCTTGCGGGATTTCAGGCAAGATGACCATACCCTCGAAATCACTTCTATATTTGCTTGCTAGTTGCTCGCTCTATTGCTATGTCGTGTTACCTACCACTTGCTATATCATGCCTCCCATATTGCCATGTCAAGCCTCTAACCCACCTTTCCTAGCAAACCGTTGTTTGACTATGTTACCGCTTTTGCTCAGCCCCTCTTATAGCATTGCTAGTTGCAGGTGAAGATGAAGTTTGTTCGATGTTGGAACATGGATATTATTGGGATATCATTATTATATCTTATTTACATTAATGCATCTATATACTTGGTAAAGGGTGGAAGGCTCCGCCTTATGCCTGGTGTTTTGTTCCACTCTTGCCGCCCTAGTTTCCGTCTAACCGGTGTTATGTTCCTTGATTTTGCGTTCCTTACGCGGTTGGGTGTTATGGGAACCCCTTGACAGTTCGCTTTGAATAAAACTCCTCCAGCAAGGCCCAACCTTGGTTTTACTATTTGCCTCACCCCACCTATACTTTTCCCTTGGGAGTCGTGCTCCCGAGGGTCATCTTTATTTTAACCCCCCCCCAGGCCAGTGCTTGTCTAAGTGTTGGTCCGAACTAGAGCTCCTTGCAGCGCCACTTCGGGGAAACTTGAGGGCTGGTATTAGTTGTACGGGTTGCTCATCCAGTGTTGCCCTGAGAACGAGATATGTGCAGCTCCTATCGGGATGTCGGCACATCGAGCGGCTTTGCTGGTCTTGTTTTACCATTGTTGAAATGTCTTGTAACCGGGATTCCGAGACTGATCGGGTCTTCCTGGGAGAAGGAATATCCTTCGTTGACCGTGAGAGCTTGTGATGGGCTAAGTTGGGACACCCCTACAGGGTTTGAACTTTTGAAAGCCATGCCCGAGGTTATGGGCAGATGTGAATTTGTTAATATCCGGTTGTAGAGAACTTGACACTTAACTTATTTAAAATGCATCAACCGCGTGTGTAGCCGTGATGGTCTCTTCTCGACGGAGCCCGGGAAGTGAACACGGTTCTTGTGTTATGCTTGAACGTAAGTAGCTTTCAGGATCACTTCTAGCTACTCGATCATTGCGTTGCTTCTCTTCTCGCTCTTATTTGCATATGTTAGCCACCATATATGCTTAGTGCTTGTTGCAGCTCCACCTCACTACCTTCTCCTACCCATAAGCTTAAATAGTCTTGATCACGCGGGTGTGAGATTGCTGAGTCCTCATGACTCACAGATACTTCCAAACAGTTGCAGGTGCCGACGATACCAGTGCAGGTGACGCAACCCAGCTCAAGTGGGAGCTCGATGAAGATCTTGATCGTTGTTTTGTGTCTTTTTCGATTGATCAGTAGTGGAGCCCAGTTGGGACGATCGGGGATCTAGAATTTGGGGTGGTCTTTTTTTATTTTGGTTCCGTAGTCGGACCTCTGTTTGTATTTTGGATGATGTATGGATTAATTATGCATTGTGTGAAGTGGCGATTGTAAGCCAACTCTTTATCCCTTTCTTATTTAGTACATGGGATTGTGTGAAGATTACTCCTCTTGCGACAAACCTACCATGCGACTATGCCTCTAAGTCGTGCCCCGACATGTGGGAGATATAGCCGCATCGTGGGTGTTACAGAAAACCCCAATCACTCAGCGCCCTAAAAAACCCTATGGTAGAACCGACCGACACGTAGTGCCGCGATTGGAATTCTCTCCCCGATGTTCTCTTGGAGCAAATCTGTAATCGTATGGACCTGCTGAGCACCGTCCATCTGGCCGCATGCTCGATGTCTTTGTACTGTCTACTCATGTGCAATCGGCTGACCCTTTTCAAGACACCCCGCTTGTTGATGCCCGATCCTCGTAGGTGGCCCAGACACCGACCTGACGATCCTATGGAGGTTGTCGTGGTGCCCCTCGACATTCTACCACTACCCGTCCACCTGTCCTTCATGCGCGGCCACTACTGGGCGGGCATGAAGGCCAACTGGATCGTCCTCATCCACCAATCCGGTAGTCCGTGGCATCTCATGGATATCTACACCCAGCGAGAGATCACCCTTCCATCGTTCGATACCGCCGCCATCGAGCCTCGTGGCCCGCTGAACACTCCTGCCTACTACGCACGACACGCGTCGAGCTTTTGGCTCGACATCCGTTTGCCGAAGGTTGTAATCTGCGAAGTGCCCACACCATCAAAAGACTACACGGATTACAAGCTCATTGCCTTGTTCAACATGGGATTAGTCTATATGGAATCCGGTCGCAATACATGGTTATGGCTCATCGTCAATCCTGTTGAGCCACCATTTCCGTCTGATGCTATAGTGCACGATGACATCGTTTATGCGATCGACGCACAGATTGGTAAAATGAAGGGGTTTAGCCCTTAAAAAACTTGAGGATTTCAACAAATCCTCATTAAAAAATAAAAAATAAATGAAAATGACGCTTGTGAAATGCCTATGAGATGATCATGATGCATAATAAGTTCCTACCAAAACGTGTTGCTCCTTGGCTGTTACAGTATTCCAACAAATCTACCTACGAATGCATTTCTTTGGTTGTGTGGTGCCCGTTTTACTCTATAAGGTCTCGAAAGCTCAGGGCGGCCCAAATAGCCTGGCATGTACTGCACGAGACACTTGCCACAATGGAAACTTTGTCAATTCGTGGATGGCCTCGTAATCCTATCTATCTATCGCCTTTGTCTTCCATTTGATGAGACTGACGCACATCTCTGCCAAGTTTGCCGATTCACGAAAGAGATTTGGAGGACCGTCAATGCCGCTGAATGGCCTAGCTGGAGCCAGCAAATGATGAAATTTCCATCTACTTGTGGTGGGACAGTTTCTTCGCCAATACCTTGAGACGGAGTGTGGTGGAGCGTAGGGGTGCATGATAGATCCACTTTGGAACAATTAGAAGGACAGTGAGCGTCATTTTCACTAGCAAGAGGATGCCCTGCTAGGAAGTGGCTCACCAAGCTTTGGCGGATATTCGCTTTCATAAATCTAGTGGATTTCACTATCGTCGCATGCCACTATTTTTTAGGTCTTTCTCGCTTAGCTTCTAAAAAATCCTGGTGCAAATTTGTGTAACACCCTTTTTTCTTCTTCTAATTAAAAGGCAACACTCCTGCTGGTTTCTTGAAAACAAGTGCTCATAGTGTATTTTGAAAATGTCCGGTGTTGTATTTCATAATTTTTAGTTTAGTTTTAAAAATGTTCACAATGTACTTGAAAAATTCTGTAATGTATTTAAAATATATATTCATCATGTATTTCAAAAACAAATCATTTAAACCATGTTGATCTTGTATTTTTCCAAATGATCATGATATTTTTAAGATGTGCGTCATGTATTTCTCAAAAACTGATCACCGTGCATTTTTAAAATGTACATCATGTAATTCAAAATTTGTTCGAAGTGTATTTAAAAATGTTCATCTTCACTTTAGAAATGCTCGTTGTGTACTTAAAAAATGTTCATCATGTACTGAACTATGTTCACCATGTAGTGAAAAATACTCAATGTGTATTGAAAACTATAGATGTATTTCAAAAACGTTAATCCGTGTATTGAAATTTTCATCAATTATAATAAAAAATGTTTACGATGCACTGAAAATCATTCATCTGGTATTTGAATATTTTTACGCAATTTAAAAGTGCTTACACCATTTTAGGAAATTTTAATGTAAAGTTGAAAAGGGGTTTGTGTATTCTAAATAAAAGTATGTGTATTTTGTAAGTTCTCTTATCGTGTAATTGATTGTATATGCGTTTCATGTAGGAAGATAGGCGCACATGTGCCGATCACGTAGGAAGCGGCCGGAAGAAAAAAGGGCAATGACCAAAGCACACAGGAGGATGGCAAGAGCTATATCCTGCTTATAGCGAGACCATAGCTTCTCTTGCATCAGGTGTAGATTTGTTCTGCTCCAGTTTTTCTTTAAATTTTGTTTCGTTTTCATTTGTATTCTCTTAGGTACTTTTTGCTTTTTCTTCGGTTTTCTTCTGTTTTTCTTTTTTCTCTGTTATAACTTTCCCTTCATTGTCTTCATTTGCTTTACTTGTTTTTCTTTGTTTTTTCCTTTTCCCGATTTTCTTTGTTTCTTTCATCGGTTTTCATTGATTTTCTTTGGTTGTATTCATTTCTCATTCTTTTTCATCGCTTTTTAAATTTTATTTAAATTTTTGTCTTCCTTTCATCATATGTGTTTCGCTTTATGGTTTTCATTGGTTTCTATGGTTTTAGAACTTTTTGACTTACTTTTTCTTGTTGTTTTTCTTGTTTTCTTGTGTTGTTTTCAAAAATATTGAATAATAGAAAAAGATAAAGAAAGGAAAAAACATGAGAAAAGACAAACTTACATGGAACCTACCTAGGCTAGCTCATTTATGACGCCATGATGCAAGCGGTCGCTCCAACTCGCGTTAGGCGAGATATATGTATGCCCCTAGAGGATAGCAAGTGAACAATCGACAAAACACATAGGGGTGCTGACAGGAAGAGCAGACTGAGCCGACTCATTTAACTTGGTTCTGGTTTTAGGAACCAGATTTTATCTATTTGGAACCTTCTAGAAGGTTCTCAATGAGTTTTTTATTTTGTTTCTTTTTAAAAAATCACCTCCTTCTTTAAAAATCCTTGAAAAGTTTCCAGAAATGCTCATTTTGTGATTTTTTGAAAATGTTAGAAATTATAAAAATTAAGATTTTTTTTAAATGTTCACAATTTTATTTTTTCGGAATTTTAAAAATAGTCGGACAATTTCAGAAAACTGTTCAAAGTGTTTTTAAATATTCATTATTTGAAAGTTATTAATGTTTCCAAATATATATCCACCAATTGCAAAAAACAATGTATGTGTTTACAAAGAATCATCTAAATTCTAGAAAGGGACACATTTTTAAATATTATTCTAGAAAGGAACACAGAAAAAGAAACATGAACTGCGATGAATATTTCTTCAATTTTGATGATTTTTTTTCAAATTCGATGAACCATTTGCAAATTCAATGAACTTTTTTTTCAAATTTGATGACCTTTTTAAAAAAATCAATGAACTTTTTTTCAAATCCGCTGAATTTTTCACAAAAGCGATGAACTTTTTATCAGATTTATTGAATTTTCTCTAATTATGATGAACGTTTGTCAAATTCAGTGAACTTTTCTTATATTCTCTGAGCTTTTCTCATATTCAATAAACTTTTTTTTCAGATTCGAGAACTTTCTTCAGTTTTGATGAACTTAAAAAAACCATTGAACTTTCAGTCCCTTTTTTAAGTTTTCCTTTGATTTTCTTAGAAAAATGCACGTATTCAGCAAAAAAGGAAACAAAAAAGGCAAACAAAACCGTTATAGAAAAAAAAAGAAAAAAAAAAGAAATGGTTTGGAAAGCTTGCCACGCCGGGGCTTTGCGAGCTAGGGCAAGAATAAAAGAAAGCAAACGAAAATTGTGAGCATAGGTCGTTGGATGGCGTAGTTGTACGTGCACTCCTATTTGAAGTTTGAGGTTGCGAGTTCGAATTTTGCTCCCCGCACATCTTTTTGTAGTTTCTATCAAGCGAAGGTTTTGTGGGCCGGCCCACTAGAGGTCCCCTTCATGCGCGAGGGAGCTGTTCGGGCGTTTAAGGTGCCGAACAGGAGGTGTCTCAAAAAAAAAAAGGTGCCGAACAGGAGGTCCCACCTTCTAGATTGTTCCCAGAACTGGTCTCATCTGATTTTTTCCTTCCACAGGGTTTTTCAGTTTTTTCCTTTTTTTTCCTGTGTCTTTTTCTTTTTTTTGTATGTTGCCTTTGTCTTCTGTTTTTTCCCTGTTTCTTTTCCTTTTACTTTGGATTATTTATTTTCCCTGTTTCTTTTTATTTTATTTTGGACTATTTATTTTCTTTGTTTCTTTTTATTTTATTTCGAAATTTGCCCTGTCGAAGTGTCGATGTTTTTGTTTTCAAAATTAGTTCAAAATTTTCAAACAATGTTTGTAGTTTCAAAATTATGTTCGCATTTCAAAAAATATTCCTGTTTTTCAAATTTTTGTTCATAAGACTAAAATGTTTCAAAATTCCAAATTTTCTTCACATTAGCAAAATTTGTTCGCAATTTTAAAAAAGCCCAAATTTGTTCATGTTTTTGAAAGATGTTTGGAGGTTTCCAATTTTTGTTCATGTTTCCAAAATTTCTTGCAATTTTAGTAAAATGTTTGGAAATTGAAATTTTGCGTGTTCTCAAAAAGTTTAGAGTTTCAACATATTTCTTTTTTCTATAAACAAATTCACTTTAAAAAAAATCAAATTTATAAGATTGTTTGTGTTTTAAAACATAATCAAATTCATGATTCTCAAAAAAATCCAAACTTTGATAAAAGGTTCCCGTTCTCCAGATTTGTTCACAAATTTAAAAATGTCCCCGGTCTCCAAATTTGTTAAAAGATGGAAAAGTTCCTTGTTCCAAAATTATTCGGGATTTTACAAAATATCCATGTTTTTCATGATATGTTCACAAATTCAAACCAATTTGTCCTTCTGAAAATTTGTACAATTTTTTAACAATTTTTTCTCCAAATTTGTACAGAAATTCAAAATATCCCTGTTTTGAAAATTTGTTCACAAATTTGAAGATTGTTCAGAGTTTTTAGGAAATGTCCCTGTTGTTCAAGATTTGTTCGCAAATTCATAAAATGTTCCTATTTTGAAAAAAAATCACTGTTTTTCAAACTTGTTCGTATTTAAAAAATAGTTCCCATTTTTCAAGATTTGTTCAGAAATTCAGAAATTGTTCATGCTTTAAATTTTGTTCAAATACAACATTTTGTATAAAAGATTCCCATTTTTCAAAAAATGGTTAAATTGATCGGTATTTAAATTGATCGGTATTTAAAAAATAATTAAATTGATCAATATTTAAAAAATAGTTCCTATTTTTCAAGATTTGTTCAGAAATTCAGAAAATGTTCAAGCTTTAAATTTTGTTCAAATACAATATTTTTCATATTTTTTATAAAAGATTCCCTTTTTTCAAAATTTGAACACATCTACAAAAATCAATCGCAGTTTATAATTTTGTTTAAAAATTCCAAAAAAATCACAAATTTTGGAACTCATCCGTGCTTGGCAAAAACGTTCATCATTTAAAATATGTTTATTGAAATTACTAAAAAGGGGAAATTACCCGATCGGCCGATTTATCTAGTGTTAAAGTATTTGTGTTGCCTGTGTACCACTAAGAATAGTAAGCCACAGTGGTTATCTACCTGTCTTTGCAGCACAGCGATCGCGAGATTAAATCGTGCGTGATGCTCTGCCTTTTTCTTATTTTTTACACCTCTCGCAGCTCATGCGTGGGCTGGCCCAGTCAGAGTACTGCCCTATGCGAAGCACCGACTTCCTCCCGCATAATGCGGCGTATAGGAGGTCTCAAACCAGCGCCATTTAGTTCAGCGCGCGGTCGGCTGACCACTTGTGCCACAACGCCTTAGTGGTAATATTGGTGCACGTACATCTGAAGAGCAAGACCGTAGTCATGCTATTTAGAAAAACTTGATTTCTTTCCAAGCATAAACGGGAATAAAATTTCAATGTCTGCAGATTTAACAAACATCACGAATTAGAAAAAAGTTCATGTATTAAAAAAAGTAGACAAATTAAAAAATGTTTATGGAATTGAAAAAAGTTCATCGTTTTAGAAAAATATTCATCGAATTTGAAAAAGAGTTCATCAAATTTGGAAAAAAAAAGTTCATAGATTTTGAGAAAAGTTAATCTTATTTTAAAAAATCATCAAAGTTGAAAAGAGTTCTTCAAATTGGAAAATAGTTCATCGAATTTGAAGAGAGTTCATTGAATTTGAAAAGAGTCCATCAAATTTGAACAGAAGTTTAACAATTTAGAAAAAAAGCTTCACAAACTTTAAAAAGCACGCATTAAAGAAAACAGAAAGAAGAAACAGAAATGATAAGAAAAAAGAGTAAATAAATAGGCAAAAACAAACGAAAGAACAAGAGGAAAAGAGAACAATTAGTCAACTAGCGAGCCGTAGCGTAGTGCTTGAAACGATGCCCTTACCACGAATTGGTTATGGGTTCGAAAGCCAGATCCTGCACCCTTTTCTCGTTTGGAAAACAAACTATATGGGCGGGCCCAGCTCGGTGCGCTCCAGGCGCTCATTTGTAGAATACACATTAACGAGCGCGTGCACCGCCAAATAGGATTCGCTGGCTCCCATGGCGCGTATGTTATAGCAACGTAGCGCAAAATCATTAATTAAGGAGTACTAATTGCAAAGAATACTTCACTTTCTCAGGTCGCGACAAGTGGCGCCCATGTAGCACGCCACTTGTCGCAACCTGGGAGTTTTCCCTTTTTTCGTAGATCCGTTTATTCAAAACGTTTTATCTCTTAAACCGTGTGTCCAAATCTCGAACCGTTTTCATCATTAGATTTCTCGCGCCGAGATCTTCAAAACTAGATCCCATGTTGATAGGTTTTAACGAACTTTTTTTTTCACGAAAAAAACCAAACGAAAAAATCGGGCGAAAAAACGGAACCAGGAGCACGGTTTTTTTTCCTTTTCCGAAAGAGGCACGCCCGTGCCTCTTGTGGAAGCAAAACCGTGACTCTTGTGGAAGGAAAAAAAACAGAAAACGCATTTTTTTCCGTTTGCAAGAGGCACGACAGTGACTCTCGCGAAGCACAACCATGCCTCTTGCGGAAGCAAAACCGTGACTCTCGTGAAAGAAAAAAGAACAGAAAACACGTATTTTTTCCCTTTCCGAGAGCCACGGTCGTGACTTTCGCGTAAGCACAACCATGCCTCTCGCGGAAGCAAAATCGTGACTCTCACGAAAAAAAATAAAAAACGCGTTTTGTTTTTCCCTTTCCGAGAGGCACTCCGTGACTCTCGCAAAAGCACAACCGTGCCTCTCGCAGAAGAAAAACCGTGACTTTTGCGAAAGGGGAAAAAACGCGTTTTTTCGCGCAAATTTTTTTTTCGAATTTTTTTTTGGTCGAAAAGCTAAGAAAGACCGGGGAAAAACCAAAACGTAAAAAAAAACCCGAAAAAAACTGTTTAAAAAGCAGAAAACGCGTGCGGAAAAATAAAAATAATCCGAAGAGAGCGTCCAGAGCGCGACACATGGCGAATGGCTGAGAGCGCGCCAAGTGACACTGATCGTTGCGAGGCTCCCGAAGGAGCGCTCGTTAACTAGTTGCTCCCAACGTAGCGGGCAACTCCCCCGAGCTCCTCGATCCAGCGTATGGACCGGCCCATTTGCAACTTATTCCCCACCGATTTCGGAAGGTTCTAGAACCTTCACAAAACCGTTTTTTTACCTATTTTTCTTTTTCTTCTACGGTTCTTTTTTGTTATTCTTTTCTTTTCAACTTTTTATTTTTTACTTTTCAATTTGCTTTATTTTATTCTTTGGCCTTTCTTTTAATATTTTCATTTTTCATTTTTACGAGCATATTTCAAAATTTTGAACCTTTTTTAAACAATGAACATTTTTTAGTTCGTTAATTGTTTTTAAAATTTGTGAGCATTTTTGTTAAAATCATGGACATTTTTTGAATTCAGGAATTCTTTCTAAATTTGAGAATATTTTTAAAATTGTTGATATTTTCTGAAACTCATGAACATTTTTTGAACCAATGATTTTTGTTTCAAAATTTGGGATTTTTTTTTGAAATTGACGAGCAAGCTTTCAAATTGAAAAACATTTATTTGAAATTCATGATTATTTCCCAGTTCATTAACATTTTTTGAATCGGCAAACAATTTTGAACCAATGATTTTTTTTGAGAAATTGGGAACAATTTTGGAAATCACAAATATTTTTGTTTTGTTATATTTGTTGGAAAAAATGGTGAACTTTTTTTTAATTGCGTATTTTTTTAAAAATTAATGAACACTTTTTTTGCACATAAACGTTTTTCAAAATTGTGAACTGTTTTTGATTGGTCGAATAGTTTTCCAAGATCATGAACGTATTTTTAATCCGCAAGCATTTTATGGTTTACTGACCATTTTTTGAAAATCATGCACATTTTTTTGAATTCACTATCATTTTGTTATTTCTTGATATTTTTCCCACAACTCGTAATTATTTTAGAAATTCATTTTTTTGAAATCCCGAATTATTATGAAGAAAAAAAAGCTAAAAAAGCGAATACAAAGACAAGATCTGTCCTGCCCCGCGCATGGGCCGACCCTTCGTGCTGGAGGAGCGAGGGAAAATGAAAAATAGAAAATAAAAAAGGAAAAAAATGGGGGGCGTCCTGCCCGAAGCATGGGCCGGCTCAACATGGCGTGTGAGGGAGCGGTGGTGTGCGTTACCGCATCCTGGGGTGCACAGGTTGCCAAAACAGGATGTCCCAGACCTACACACGTAGTGGAGCCTTGAGATTTACCTGATCTATTGGGCCTCATTATTAGCTGTAAGCTTCTCTAGATTGGGCCCTAAATAAGCCCATCTAAGTGGACCTACAAAATTATTCGATTTTTTGCGCAAAGGATCCATATTTATCATTAAATTTCACTGAAGTACAAAACACCTCAAACATAATAAAAATTATATTGATATTTTGAGATCACCGAGCGACCACCAACACTGCCAGAACGAGTCGCCTATGCATCGCTATCACCACTTCCCTACCGAAGCCGACTTGACCTTGTCGATGACAACCGAGAAGTCTTTGTGCATGTGCCCGAATGTTTTTGGTTTCTGTGACCGAGTGGAACGGCATGGGTCGGTTCCGTCCTGAAGTACCATTCTCGTGTATGGTTGACCCGAGGAACCGGAACCCACTCATTCCTGGAACAACATAATCGTGTTGGGGAACGTAGCAATAATTCAAAATTTTCTACGTAACACCAAGATCAATCTATGGAGTCATCTAGCAACGAGGGAGGAGTGGATCTACATACCCTTGTAGATCGCGCGCGGAAGCGTTCAAGAGAACGGGGTTGATGGAGTCGTACTCGTCGTGATCCAAATCACCGATGATCCTAGCGCCGAACGGACGGCACCTCCGCGTTCAACACACGTACGGAGCAGCGACGTCTCCTCCTTCTTGATCCAGCAAGGGGGGAGGAGAGGTTGATGGAGATCCAGCAGCACGACAGCGTGGTGGTGGAAGTAGCGAGATTCCAACAGGGCTTCGCCAAGCGCTGCGGGAGGAGGGAGATGTGTCATGGGAGGGAGAGGGAGGCGCCAGGGCTTAGGTGTGGCTTCCCTCCCTTCCCCCCACTATATATAGGGCCAAGGGAGAGGGGGGCGTAGCCTTGGCCCTTCCTCCAAGGAAGGGTGCGGCCAGGGAGGAGTCCATCCTCCCCAAGGCACCTAGGAGGTGCCTTCCCCTTTAGGACTCTTCCTTTCCCTTATCTCTTGGCGCATGGGCCTCTTGGGGCTGGTGCCCTTGGCCCATATAGGCCAAGGCGCACACCCCTACAGCCCATGTGGCCCACCGGGGCAGGTGGACCCCCTTGGTGGACCCCCGGACCCCTTTCGGCACTACCGGTACAATACCGATAATGCGCGAAACTTTTCCGGCGACCAAAACAAGACTTCCCATATATAAATCTTTACCTCCGGACCATTACGGAACTCCTCGTGACATCCGGGATCTCATCCGGGACTCCGAACAACTTTCGGGTTACCGCATACTAATATCTCTATAACCCTAGCGTCACCGAACCTTAAGTGTGTAGACCCTACGGGTTCGGGAGACATGCAGACATGACCGAGATGACTCTCCGGTCAATAACCATCAGCGGGATCTGGATACCCATGTTGGCTCCCACATGTTCCACGATGATCTCATCGGATGAACCACGATGTCAAGGACTTAATCAATCCCGTATACAATTCCCTTTGTCTAGCGGTACGATACTTGCCCGAGATTCGATCGTCGGTATCCCGATACCTTGTTCAATCTCGTTACCGGCAAGTCTCTTTACTCGTTTCGTAACACATCATCCCGTGATCAACTCCTTGATCACATTGTGCACATTATGATGATGTCCTACCGAGTGGGCCCAGAGATACCTCTCCGTTTACACGGAGTGACAAATCCCAGTCTCGATTCGTGCCAACCCAACAGACACTTTCGGAGATACCTGTAGTGTACCTTTATAGCCACCCAGTTACGTTGTGACGTTTGGCACACCCAAAGCACTCCTACGGTATCCGGGAGTTGCACAATCTCATGGTCTAAGGAAATGATACTTGACATTAGAAAAGCTTTAGCATACGAACTACATGATCTTGTGCTAGGCTTAGGATTGGGTCTTTGTCCATCACATCATTCTCCTAATGATGTGATCCCGTTATCAATGACATCCAATGTCCATGGTCAGGAAACCGTAACCATCTATTGATCAACGAGCTAGTCAACTAGAGGCTTACTAGGGACATGGTGTTGTCTATGTATCCACACATGTATCTGAGTTTCCTATCAATACAATTCTAGCATGGATAATAAACGATTATCATGAACAAGGAAATATAATAATAACTAATTTATTATTGCCTCTAGGGCATATTTCCAACAGTCTCCCACTTGCACTAGAGTCAATAATCCAGTTCACATCGATATGTGATTAACACTCAAGGTCACATCCCCATGTGACTAACACCCAAAGAGTTTACTAGAGTCAATAATCTAGTTCACATTACCATGTGATTAACACTCGATGAGTTCTGGGTTTGATCATGTTATGCTTGTGAGAGATGTTATAGTCAACGGGTCTGAATCTTTCAGATCCGTATGTACTTCGCAAATCTCTATGTCATCTTGTAGATGCAGCTACTACGCTATATTTGGAGCCATTTCAAATAACTGTTCTACTTGGAGCTATTCTAAATTGTTGCTCCATTATACGTATCCGGTATCTCTACTCAGAGCTATCCGGATAGGTGTTAAGCTTGCATCGACGTAACTCTTTACGTCGAACTCTTTATCACCTCCATAACCGAGAAACATATCCTTATTCCTCTAAGGATAATTTAGACCGCTATCTGGTGATCTACTCCTAGATTACCTTTGTACCCTCTTGCCAGATATGTGGCAAGGCACACATCAGGTGCGGTACTCAGCATGGCATACCGTATAGAGCCTATGACAAAAGCATAGGGGACGACATTCGTCCTTTCTCTTTCTTCTGCCGTGGTCGAGCTTTAAGTCTTAACTTCATACCTTACAACTCAGGCAAGTACTCCTTCTTTGACTGATCCATCTTGAACCCCTTCAAGATCATGTCAAGGTATGTGCTCATTTGAAAGTACCATTAAGCGTTTTGATCTATCCTTATAGATCTTGATGCTCAATGTTCAAGTAGCTTAATCCAGGCTTTCCATTGAAAAACACTTTCCAAATAACCCTATATGCTTTCCAGAAATTCTACATCATTTCTGATCCATAATATGTCAACAACATATACTTATCAGAAATTCTATAGTGCTCCCACTCACTTCTTTGGAAATACAAGTTTCTCATAAACTTTGTATAAACCCAAAATCTTTGATCATCTCATCAAAGCGTACATTCCAACTCCGAGATGCTTACTCCAGTCCTTAGAAGGATTGCTGGAGCTTTGCATACTTATTAGCATCTTTCAGGATTGACAAAACCTTCCGGTTGTATCACATACAACCTTTCCTCAAGAAAATCGTCGAGGAAACAATGTTTTGACATCCTATCTGCAAGATTTCATAAATAATGCAGTAATCGCTAATATAATTCCAACAGACTCTTAGCATCGCTACGAGTGAGAAAGTCTCATCGTAGTCAACTCCTTGAACTTGTCGGAAAACATCTTAACGACAAGTCGAGCTTTCTTAATGGTGATACTTACCATCATTGTCCGTCTTCCTTTTAAAATCCATATGTACCTAACAGCCTTACGACCATCAAGTAGTTCTTCCAAAGTCTACACTTTGTTTTCATACATGGATCCTCTCTCGGATTTTATGGCCTCGAGCCATTTATCGGAATCCGGGCCCACCATCGCTTCTCCATGGCTCGTAGGTTCATTGTTGTCTAGCAACATGACTTCCAAGACAGGATCACGTACCACTCTGAAGTAGTACGCATCCTTGTCATCCCACGAGGTTTGGTAGTGACTTGATCTGAAGTTTCATGATCACTATCATAAGCTTCCACTTCAATTGGTGTAGGTGCCACAGGAACAACTTCCTGTGCCCTGCCACACACTAGTTGAAGAGACGGTTCAATAACCTCATCAAGTCTCCACCATCCTCCCACTCAATTCTTTCGAGAGAAACTTTTCCTCGAGAAAGGACCCGATTCTAGAAACAATCCCTTATTGCTTTCGGATCTGAGACAGGAGGTATACCCAACTATTTTGGGTGTCCTATGAAGATGCATTTATCTGCTTTGGGTTCGAGCTTATCAGCCTAAAACTTTTTCACATAAGCGTCGCAGCCCCAAACTTTTAAGAAATGACAGCTTAGGTTTCTCTAAACCATAGTTCATACGGTGTCATCTCATCGGAATTACGTGGTGCCCCTTTTAAAGTGAATGTGGTTGTCTCTAATGCCTAACCCATAAACTATTGTGGTAATTCGATAAGAGACATCATGGTATGCATCATATCCAATGGGGTGCGGTTATGATGTTCGGACACACCATCACACTATGGTGTTCCAGGCTGTATTAGTTGTGAAACAATTTCCACAATGTCTTAATTTTGTGCCAAACTCGTAATTCAGATATTCATCTCTATGATCATATCATAGATCTTTTATCCTCTTGTCACGACGATCTTTCAACTTCACCCTGAAATTACTTGAACCTTTCAATAATTCAGACTCGTGATTCATCAAGTAAATATACTCAACATCTACTCAAATCATCTGTGAAGTAAGAACATAACGATATCCACTACACGCCTCAGCACTCATTGGACTGCACACATCAAAATGTATTACTTCCAACAAGTTGCTTTCTAGTTCCATTTTACTGAAAACGAGGCTTTCAGTCATCTTGCCCATGTGGTATGATTTGCATGTCTCAAGTGATTCAAAATCAAGTGAGTCCAAACGATCCATCTGTATAGAGTTTCTTCATGCATATCTACCAACAAACATGGTTCGCATGTCTCAATCCTTTCAAAAATGAGTGAGTCCAAAGATCCATCAACATGGAGCTTCTTCATGCGTTTTATACCGATATGACTTAAGTGGCAGTGCCACAAGTAGGTGGTACTATCATTACTATCTTATATCTTTTGGCATGAACATGTGTATCACTATGATCGAGATTCAATGAACCATTCATTTTAGGTGCAAGACCATTGAAGGTATTATTCAAATAAACAGAGTAACCGTTATTCTCCTTAAATGAATAACCGTATTGCGATAGACATAATCCAATCATGTCTATGCTCAACGCAAACACCAATCTCGATGGTAGAGGGAGCGTGCGATGCTTGATCATATCAACATTGGAAACACTTCCAACACATATCGTCAGCTCACCTTTAGCTAGTCTCCGTTTATTCCGTAGCTTTTATTTCGAGTTACTAACACTTAGCAACCGAACCGGTATCTAATACCCTGGTGCTACTAGGAGTACTAGTAAAGTACACATCAACACAATGTATATCCAATATACTTCTATCGACCTTGCCAGCCTTCTCATCTACCAAGTATCTAGGGTAATTCTGCTCCAGTGGCTGTTCCCCTTATTACAGAAGCACTTAGTCTCGGGTTTGGGTTCAACCTTGGGTTTCTTCACTAGAGCAGCAGCTGATTGCCGTTTCATGAAGTATCCCTTCTTGCCCTTGCCCTTCTTGAAACTAGTGGTTTCACCAACCATCAACAATTGATGCTCCTTCTTGATTTCTACTTTTGTGGTGTCAAACATCGCGAATATCTCAAGGATCATCATATATGTCCCTGATATATTATAGTTCATCACGAAGCTCTAGCAGCTTGGTGGTAATGACTTCGGAGAAACATCACTATCTCATCTGGAAGATCAACTCCCACTCGATTCAAATGATTGTTGTACTCAGACAATCTGAGCACAAGCTCAACAATTGAGCTTTTCTCCCTTAGTTTGCAGGCTAAGAAAATCGTCGGAGGTCTTATACCTCTTGACGTGGGCACGAGCCTGAAATCCCAATTTCAGTCCTTGGAACATCTCATATGTTCTGCGATGTTTCAAAAACGTCTTTGGTGCCTCAATTCTAAACCATTTAGCATTACGCACTGAACTATCATGTAGTCATCAAAACGTGTATGTCAGATGTTCGCAACATCCACAGACGACGTTCGAGGTTCAGCACACTGAGCGGTGCATTAAGGACATAAGCCTTCTATGAAGCAATGAGGACAATCCTCAGTTTACGGACCTAGTCCGCATAATTGCTACTATCAACTTTCAACTAAATTTTCTCTAGGAACATATCTAAACAGTAGAACAGAAACGTGAGCCACGACATAATTTGCGAAGACCTTTTGACTATGTTCAGGATAATTAAGTTCATCTTATGAACTCCCACTCAGATAGACATCCCTCTAGTCATCTAAGTGATTACATGATCCGAGTCAACTAGGCCGTGTCCGATCATCACGTGAGACGGACTAGTCATCATCGGTGAACATCTTCATGTTGATCGTATCTACCATACGACTCATGCTCGACCTTTCGGTCTCTTGTGTTCCGAGGCCATGTCTGTACATGCTAGGCTCGTCAAGTCAACCTAAGTGTTTCGCATGTGTTCCGAGGCCATGTCTGTACATGCTAGGCTCGTCAACACCCGTTGTATTCGAACGTAAGAATCTATCACACCCGATCATCACGTGGTGCTTCGAAACGACGAACTTTCGCAACGGTGCACAGTTAGGGGAACACTTTCTTGAAATTTTAATGAGGGATCATCTTATTTACTACCGTCGTTCTAAGCAAATAAGATGTATAAACATGATAAACATCACATGCAATCAAATAGTGACATGATATGGCCAATATCATATTGCTCCTTTTGATCTCCATCTTCGGGGCTCCATGATCATCATCGTCACCGGCATGACACCATGATCTCCATCATCATGATCTCCATCATCGTGTCTTCATGAAGTTGTCTCGCCAACTATTACTTCTACTTCTATAGCTAACGGTTAGCAATAAAGTAAAGTAATTACATGACGTTTATGTTGACACGCAGGTCATAAATAAATAAAGACAACTCCTATGGCTCCTGCCGGTTGTCATACTCATCGACATGCAAGTCGTGATTCCTATTACAAGAACATGATCAATCTCATACATCACATATCATTCATCACATTCTTCTTGGCCATATCACATCACATAGCATACCCTGCAAAAACAAGTTAGACGTCCTCTAATTGTTGTTTGCATGTTTTACGTGGCTGCTATGGGTTTCTAGCAAGAACGTTTCTTACCTACGCAAAAACCACAACGTGATATGCCAATTGCTATTTACCCTTCATAAGGACCCTTTTCATCGAATCCGATCCGACTAAAGTGGGAGAGACAGACACCCGCTAGCCACCTTATGCAACTAGTGCATGTCAGTCGGTGGAACCAGTCTCACGTAAGAGTACGTGTAAGGTCGGTCCGGGCCGCTTCATCCCACAATGCCGCCGAATCAAGATTGGACTAGTAACGGTAAGCATATTGAACAAAATCAACGCCCACAACTACTTTGTGTTCTACTCGTGCATAGAAACTACGCATAGACCTAGCTCATGATGCCACTGTTGGGGAACGTAGCATAAATTCAAAATTTTCCTACGTGTCACCAAGATCAATCTATGGAGTCATCTAGCAACGAGGGAGGAGTGGATCTACATACCCTTGTAGATCGCGCGCGGAAGCGTTCAAGAGAACGGGGTTGATGGAGTCGTACTCGTCGTGATCCAAATCACCGATGATCCTAGCGCCGAACGGACGGCACCTCCGCGTTCAACACACGTACGGAGCAGCGACGTCTCCTCCTTCTTGATCCAGCAAGGGGGGAGGAGAGGTTGATGGAGATCCAGCAGCACGACGGCGTGGTGGTGGAAGTAGCGGGATTCCAACAGGGCTTCGCCAAGCGCTGCGGGAGGAGGGAGATGTGTCATGGGAGGGAGAGGGAGGCGCCAGGGCTTAGGTGTTGCTGCCCTCCCTTCCCCCCACTATATATAGGGCCAAGGGAGAGGGGGGGGGCGCAGCCTTGGCCCTTCCTCCAAGGAAGGGTGCGGCCAGGGAGGAGTCCATCCTCCCCAAGGCACCTAGGAGGTGCCTTCCCCCTTTAGGACTCTTCCTTTCCCTTATCTCTTGGCGCATGGGCCTCTTGGGGCTGGTGCCCTTGGCCCATATAGGCCAAGGCGCACACCCCTACAGCCCATGTGCCCCCCCGGGGCAGGTGGACCCCCTTGGTGGACCCCCGGACCCCTTTCGGCACTCCCGGTACAATACCGATAATGCGCGAAACTTTTCCGGCGACCAAAACAAGACTTCCCATATATAAATCTTTACCTCCGGACCATTCCGGAACTCCTCGTGACGTCCGGGATCTCATCCGGGACTCCGAACAACTTTCGGGTTACCGCATACTAATATCTCTATAACCCTAGTGTCACCGAACCTTAAGTGTGTAGACCCTACGGGTTCGGGAGACATGCAGACATGACCGAGATGACTCTCCGGTCAATAACCATCAGCGGGATCTGGATACCCATGTTGGCTCCCACATGTTCCACGATGATCTCATCGGATGAACCACGATGTCAAGGACTTAATCAATCCCGTATACAATTCCCTTTGTCTAGCGGTACGATACTTGCCCGAGATTCGATCGTCGGTATCCCGATACCTTGTTCAATCTCGTTACCGGCAAGTCTCTTTACTCGTTTCGTAACACATCATCCCGTGATCAACTCCTTGATCACATTGTGCACATTATGATGATGTCCTACCGAGTGGGCCCAGAGATACCTCTCCGTTTACACGGAGTGACAAATCCCAGTCTCGATTCGTGCCAACCCAACAGACACTTTCGGAGATACCTGTAGTGTACCTTTATAGCCACCCAGTTACGTTGTGACGTTTGGCACACCCAAAGCACTCCTACGGTATCCGGGAGTTGCACAATCTCATGGTCTAAGGAAATGATACTTGACATTAGAAAAGCTTTAGCATACGAACTACATGATCTTGTGCTAGGCTTAGGATTGGGTCTTTGTCCATCACATCATTCTCCTAATGATGTGATCCCGTTATCAATGACATCCAATGTCCATGGTCAGGAAACCGTAACCATCTATTGATCAACGAGCTAGTCAACTAGAGGCTTACTAGGGACATGGTGTTGTCTATGTATCCACACATGTATCTGAGTTTCCTATCAATACAATTCTAGCATGGATAATAAACGATTATCATGAACAAGGAAATATAATAATAACTAATTTATTATTGCCTCTAGGGCATATTTCCAACAATTCGGTCGATATGACGAACCAGGTCGTTCCTTCGAATTGGCCGGACGACGCGGAACGCCTCAGTCTCACGCCTTCCCCTGACTCTCGCTCACCCCCAATCTCAGCGCCGCCACCCCCTCATCTCTCCCCACTCTCTCTGCGACGCCGGTGGCCACCCCCCTCGTCTCTCCCCCCTCGATCTGCGACGCCGGTGGCCACCCCCTTATCTCTCCCGCTCGATCTGCGACGCCGTCAGCCGCTCCCTCCTCTCTTCCTCTCCGGCTTTGACTCTCCCTCTCTAATGGCGTGCACCAGCAGCGCGGCAGCAGACTAGCAGCGGGCGAGCGGAGGCGGCTCGCATGGAAGAGAGGCATGGCGGCAGCCCATTTGGCCGAGAGCGAGCCAGCAAGGAAGCCGTTGCAGACCTCTGCGCCATGGGGGTGTTCGTCGCGGTGTGCGTGCTGACTGTTCTGGTGTTGTACGCCGTGCAGTTCGAGAGCTTCATCTTCTTTTGCTAGTAAAAAAGGAGGAAAACTTTTGCTACTGATTGTAAACTGCAATTAGCAAATGCGTGTGTTGTAATGTCGAGTATGAACTCTGAATTGTTGGTGCATGAGCGAGTCTGAACTCTGAATTGTTCGTATATGCGAGAGTCTGAACCAGGAAGGGTGGATGGTAATGGCAATTATTTCTTGTGTATAGTGACAAAATTTATAAATTGTCCAAACTATAATACAATTGAATTTTCGCTGACAATTCAAACAATTTATTGATAAAAAATATTGTTCTATTTAAATGCGGAAATTCCGAGAGATAATCTCTCCATTTCTAACCAAATTCATTTCGTTCCATTACCCTAACCAAACACTAGAATGTAGCCATTCCGTTCCACATAATTATCCCAACCGAACATAGGGACGGAACCAACCCGCTCCGGTGGAATGGAACCATTCCATTCCAACCCTGGAGCCGCAATCATCGTCGGTGAACATTGAATAGATCTGAAGCACCTGATAACAAATCTCGCCACATGACGAGAAACCCTAACCTCGCCACCCTAAGGAGACAACAAGAATCTATGTTGGAGCTCCGTTGTCTATGCTAGATGAACGAACTCGAGGAGGACCGGAGCTTGGAAGATAAAACTCAAAGAAGAAGCACCGCTTTTCGATCGAGCGCTGCACCTACAAGGACTAAAAACCTAACCTAAACTACTAAATGGAGTGGAGGCACCGAGATTTCCCTCTTTTCAATAGGTCACCGGAGTGATAGGTAGAGGCGATACGAATCCACGGGCTACCGGTGAAGCCTGGAGGGGAGAGTTTTCCCTAGACACTAAGGGATAGGGGACGAAAAGGTAAATACATGTTCTCTACACAATCCATCCATTGAATCTGAACATCGAGCTCCTTCTATGTCAGAAAATGAGTTTCTTACTCGATACATAATTTACATTTGGTAAAAACTTTGCATCTAACATCTCATACTAGAAAATGGTGACCAATGCTGCATTGATTCTTTGTTTCATCCTCCGGCTTAGAGAGCTTTCACCAAATTCCATTCTAACATCCTGTTTTTTATGTGCCCACATCTCCTCTAAAATTTACTCCTCTAATCCCTCCGCTCATTGTGGAAGCTACATTCTTCCCAATTTATTGACATAGAACTTCCAATTCTCACAAAGTCATGATCCATAGCCTCATCTCAATTCTCACGATTCACGACATCGTTTTGCTCTTCTCCCATCCAGTGCCTCCACCTCTATGACCCGTCAGCTTTCTCTAGCGTCCTGACCCTACACGTCTCCCCTCCGAGTGCATCAAAGCGACGTCACCTCAGCAAGTGGCCGTGCTGCCTATGATAATCGGGGATTGCCTCACTAGACATGAAAACATTGATGCAACTGACTACATGAATCAACTTGTAGGTTCCCTCCCAATGTACGTTCTACTTCATGCAAGTTTTTTTGTTATACCTAGGAGGTGGTCCGAAGCCGGGTCAATGCATCAGAGGAGGTCATTGTTGTCGGTGACTGGCTTTGGAATCCCTTCTTCGCCAGGACGAAGTCAATATAGCATGCTACATACATGTCGTACTTTTGCATCCTTAATTCGTATATATTCTGTGAGAATATCCCCTTGGGATATTTTTAATTCAGTGTGTTCAATTTTACTTTATTTCCTTGCTTCATACTGCGCCCTCATGCTTCCTAAACTTCACATATATTATGGACAAGATGCCCATCTTCATTATATGAGTTTGAATTACTACGTAGAAATCTTTTTATATTCCCACTTTCAAAAGTCTATACTTACACTATGCAGATTATGTTGAATTTCATGATATGATGCATCCAAAATTTCATGCTTCTATGTTTAATTAGTTCGCTTCATAAGCACAATAGTTGTGTTTGTTCAATAATTTGCTTCATATGTTTAACACATGTGCTTCTATAGTGTTTCATGTTGCTTTATTTATGTGCTTCATGTTGTTTATAGCATTCCTATTTGTAGTAAAATCAAACAACTCATGCATCCTAAATTTCTGCAAGGATGTCAGGAGCGGAAGGAAATGCTTTGCGGATGGTGAACATGGTGTGGTGGTCGATGGTGGAATGACTTGTGCAATGAGATCAATAATCTTAGTGGCTAATGTTCCCATCATCGGCTTAGAAGAAAACTAACGAGATACGCCTCCGGCTATCTAACTGTGTCGCCCCCTCCGGCTATCTTGTGCAGCTCGACGACATCGACACCTACTACCTTGTTGGGGAAATGGAGTTTTTCAAGGCTAGGCCAGACACGGTGGATGAAGCAGAGCAAGATGAGACGCGCATGGAATCGCAACTGCTATGAAATTGCTAGTAAACGAAAAAACTACAAGCATAATGATGAGGGATGCCGCTTGAACAATCTTTCATGATATCAAACAACTCATAGAAAGCAGAAACTAACTCTCTTAGGTGGCAAAGACCATTGGGAAAAACTCTCAAATATATCACTTCGAATACCTAGCTTAGTTTACAAGGTCGCAACCAAAACCATGGAACTTGTGAACCTAGATAGAATCACAAGTGGGAACCATGAGGATCCTATATGGATTAAGGATAGGCCCTTTCAATCCACATACAAAGAGCTAAAACTCAATGAAACTAGCGCTCACAGCACAGCACAACCTCATTGACAGTCTACAAACATAAACTCAGAAATCTCACCCCCTTCACATGGAATAGTTACTAGGGAGTACTAATACTAGAGGCATATACTAGTTAGGTGTGAAAATAACTCCAAATGAAGGACTAATTTGTGAGTCCCAATTTGTAACAGGAGCAAACTTGTTGAGCCTCACCACACTCTATTAATTCCTGCTGGAAAACTTGCAAAGGAACTTGAATAACTTTTAACTCAAGACCTCAAATGATGCACCATTTGTTTTGAATGAAAGCGTACTTCACACACCATCTAATAGAACTCCTAGAAGATGCTAGACCATTCTAGAATTAATTAGTTTTAGGTGGGAAGTTGCAGGTGGAAATCTGATGTGGCATTTCTCCCAAAATAGGCATGGGAAGCTTCCCAACAAAGATAATGGTTTTGCCCATGTCTTCCTTTGGCTGATCTTTGATGCCTTGTTCAAGATCTGGTCCACATCCTCCTCCCTTCCTTCAAAAAACCCATCCTAGGTTTTCTTTTTAAGCATCTTCACATGTGGGAATTGCTCAACCTTGAATGTTTGCTCCACCATAGGTTCCAAGACATGGTTCACTCCTTTTTTATGCATGAAGTGTTAGACATCCCGTGGTGTGTAGCACTGCGATAAAACTTTCATGGTCTTCACAAAAGAAGATGACAAGCTTCATTGGCACTACATCACATACCACCTTGTCCACATAACTCCCGACTAAAAATCACACCCTAACACGATGAGTAATCTTTATCTTTACCAACACCATTTAGCTGCTTCCCGTAATGTGGCTGGGGCTACCTCCATGTTAATATCCCAAGAGCATGCACAAGATCACTACTAATGATGTTGTTGTAACTGACTCTATCAATGACTACCTTGCAATTTTTGCCCTTGATCTTGCAAACGTGAACACATTTTGTGCCGAACTTATAAAGAATAGGAGCATAATAATGAGCCACTTTGCTAACCATGATATTAACACCATCTCCTCAATCTTAACTCAGAGGAGCTCCGGTCTCAAAAGTACAATATGCATCTTTCTTCTCATATTCAGATTTTTTACTTGGGTCATCACTAACATATCCATCATTTGTGAGCAACACCTTATTCAAATTAGGACAATCCTTCTTGAAATGACCTCTAACCTTACATGTATGACGAATATTACTAATATGAGTGGCAGGGGTATTGGAAGATTCAACCTTTGATGCATTAGCTTCTTTTGTAGTTGTCTTGTTGTGTGAGGGAAAAATTTACAAAAATGCTTCCATCTTCTTCTCACTGAGCTAAAGGTCTCCAGGTTCTTGATGCATAGCTGTGGTTGTGAGCTTGGCGACACTTTAGCTGCTGCTCTACACGAACATGCTGATGCACAAGTTCCTATAAATCATGATATGGAACCATCTCTATTCTTTCTTGCAAATATCCATTGAGCGCAAGAATGAATCTTGACATTGTGGCTTCCTCTGGCTTGTTCACTCATGTCCTAATCATCAAAATCTCCATTTCTATATAGTACTCATCAACACTAGAGTTACCTTGGCACAACCATTGTAGTCGATTGTACAAGGTTCTTGTGAAGTGTTCAGGAACAAAGTGCCTCCGTAATAGATTCTTCATTTGCACCCATGTCTACGGACGGCCTCCAACATGACATAATTGGTCCCACCAAATCAAAGCATAGCCAGTGCCAGTAAACTCAATGGGTGTAGATCGTACCATCTTCTCCTCCGTATAGGGGTGGTTGTTAAAGATCTGATCCACATGCATCTTCCACTCAAATAGCCACTGAGCTTGGTAAGTTTGAATTTACCAATCCCATCATCTTCATGGTCACGAGGTGCATGTCCATGACCCCTTCCTCCGACAAATAAGCCTTGGCCTTCTCCGCAAAGATCATGATGACCATATCATGGTTGCGCCTCATAGTAATTTCAAGAATCATTAGAGTGATTATTCCAATGCTCTCGATGTTGGTCATGTTGTATGGGGAGTCGTCGGTGTAGACCCCGTGCACCAAGCCCAACTTGGCGTGGAGATGGTGATACGTCCATTTTGTATCATGTATTCCTATTGTTATATAATGTTTTAGATCAATATTTCACTTTATGATGCAATTCTAATGCCTTTTATCTCTTATTATGCAAGATATACATGGAGAGGGAAATTGCCGGCAGCTGGAATTCTGGACCTGAAAAGAGCTACAACAAAGACAACTATTCTTTAGAGCTCCAAATGACCTGAAAATTTATGGATATTTATTTTGGAATAAATAAAAAGTACTGGAAGAAGAATCACCAGGGAGGGGGCCCACCACTGAGCCACAAGCTCAGGTGGTGCCTGGTACCTCCTTTTATTGATCCGGTATTAGAACAGAAAAGAGTATCTCACACCTATTTCCCTAGAGGTGACCCTGGGTTATCGAACCCACGAGAAGAAGATGTTGGGGAATGTTGCATGGAAAACAAAAAATTTCTATGCACACGTAAGATCTATCCATGGAGATGCATAGCTATGAGAGGGGGAGAGCATCTACATACCCTTGTAGATCGCTAAGCAGAAGCGTTTATCAGTGCGGTTGATGTAGTCGTACTCTTCGCGACCCGATCACAATCCAACTGATCTAGTGCCGATCGAACGACACCTCCGAGTTTAGCACATGTGCGGCTCGATGAGGTCTCCTCCTTCTTGATCCAGCAAGTGGGAGAGGAGAAGTAGATGGGATCACAACCAACACGACGGCGTGGTGGTGATGGTGGTGGTGGAGCATCGACAGCGCTTCGCTAAGCGTCGCCGGGAAGAGGCGGTGGAACTACGAAGTAACGGGAGAGAGAGGGGCGCCAAGGGCTTGGTGTGTCCTCTTGGGGCGCCCCTTCCCTCTATATATATAAGTGGAGGGGTGTGGGAAACAGCCCCTCCAGGCCCTAGGGCGCAGGTAAGGGGGGGGGGACTTGGACTCCAAGTCCAATCCTATTCCTACTAGGACTCCTTCCTTTTTTGCCTTCCCTAGCCACATGGGCTTTTGAGGACTTGGTGCACCTAGCCAAATAAGGTTAGGGCGCCTCCCCGCAGCCCATGCTATCCCATGGGTTGTGGTGGGCCCACTTGTGGACTTCTGGACCCCTCCTGAATTCCCCGGAACCTTCTGGAAGCTTCCGGGCATAATACCGAAAAAACCACACCTTTTTTCGAAACCCAAAATATGATTTCCCATATATAAATATTTACCTCTCGACCATTCCGAGACTACTCGTTACATCCGGCATCTCATCTGGGACTCAGAATAACATTTGGTTACCACTCATCAAATATCCCAATACTACTCTAGCGTCAACGAACATTAAGCGTGCGACCCTGCGGGTTCGGGAATTATGTAGTCATGACCGAGACACCTCTCTGGTCAATAACAAATAGCGGGAAGTGGATGCCCATATTGATTCATACATATTCCACGAAGATCTTTTATCGGTTGAACCTTTATGACAACATACACAATTCCCTTTGTCTGACGGTATGTTACTTACCCGAGATTCGATCATCAGTATCTCTATACCTAGTTCAATCTCATTACCGACAAGTCTCTTTAATCATTCTGTAATACATCAACTTGTAACTAACCCCTTAGTCACTTTGCTTGCAAGCTTCTTGTGATGTTGTATTACCGCGAGAGCCCAGAGATACCTCTCTATTACACGGAGTGACAAATCCCAATCTCTATTCACGGCAACTCAGCAAACACCTTCGGAGATACCTGTAGAGCATCTTTATAAGCACCCAATTACATTGTGATGTTTGATAGCACACAAAGTATTCCTCTGCTATCCTGGAGTTGCATGATCTCATGGTCGAAGAAACATGTATTTGACATTAAGAAAGCAGTAGCAATGAACTGAACGATCATATGCTATGCCAATGGTTGGGTCTTGTCCATCACATCATTCTCCTAATGATGTGATCCCGTTATCAAATGACAACTCATGTCTATGGTTAGGAAACATTAACCATATTTGATCAACGAGCTAGTCTAGTAGAGGCTCACTAGGGACACGGTATTTGTTTATGTATTCACACATGTATTTAAGTTTCCGGTCAATACAATTCTAGCATGAATAATAAAACTTTATCATGAATAAGGAAATATAATAATAACAACTTTATTATTGCCTCTAGGGCATATTTCCATCAGTCTCCCACTTGCACTAGAGTCAATAATCTAGTTCACGTCGCCATGTGATTAACACCCATAGTTCACATCGTCATGTGAGTAACACCCAAAGTTTACTAGAGTCAATAATCTAGTTCACATCACCATGTGATTAACACTCAATGAGTACTAAGGTGTGATCATGTTTTTCTTGTCAGAGAGGTTTAGTCAATAGGTCTGCCACATTCAGATCCGTATGTATTTTGCAAATTTCTATGTCTACAATGCTCTGCATGGAGTGTGTCTACAATGCTCTGCATGGAGATCCTCTAGCTAATTTCTCCCACGTTCAATACGTATCCAGATTGAGACTCAAAGTCATCGGGATTGGTGTCAAAGCTTGCATCAGCGTAAACTTTTAGGACGAACTCTTTATCACCCCCATAACCGAGAAACATTTCCTTAGTTAATTTTGTCCGTTGTCCAGTGATCCACTCTTGGATTCTATTTTACCCCCTTGCCAAACCCATGGCAAGGCACACATCAGGTGTGGTACACAGCATGACATACATAATAGAACTTATGGCTGAGGGATAGGGAATGACTTCCATTCTCTCTCTATCTTCTGCCGTGGTTGGGCTTTGAGTCTTACTCAACTTCACACCTTGCAACATAGGAAAGAACCCTTTCTTTGACTGGTCCATTTTGAACTTCTTCAAAACTTTGCCAAGGTATGAGCTTTATGGAAGTCCTATTAAGCGTCTCGATCTATCCCTATAGATCTTGATGCCCAATATGTAAGTAGCTTCACCGAGGTTTTTCATTGAAAAATTCTTATTCAAGTATACTTTTATGCTATCCAGAAATTCTATATAATTTCCAATCAACAATATGTCATCCACATATAAAATCAGAAATGCTATAGTGCTCCCACTCACTTTCTTGTAAATACATGCTTCACCATAAGTCTGTATAAAACCATATGCTTTGATCACATCATCAAAGTGTATATTCCAACTCCGAGATGCTTGCACTAGTCCATAGATGGATCGCTGGAGCTTGCACACTTTGTTAGAACCTTTAGGATCGACAAAGCCTTCTGGTTGCATCATATACAACTCTTTTTTAAGAAACCCGTTAAGGAATGCAGTTTTGACATCCATTTGCCAGATTTCATAATCATAAAATGCGGCAATTGCTAACATGATTCGGACATACTTAAGCATCGCCACGTGTGAGAAGGTCTCATCGTAGTCAACCCCTTGAACTTGTTGAAAACCTTTCGCGACAAGTCGAGCTTCATTGACAGTGATATTACCATCAGCGTCCGTCTTCCTCTTAAAGATCCATTTATTCTCAATGGCTTGCCGATCATCGGGCAAGTCCACCAAAGTCCATACTTTATTCTAATACATGGATCCTATCTCAGATTTCATGGCCTCAATCCATTTATCGGAATCTAGGCTCATCATAGCTTCTTCATAGTTCGTAGGTTCGCCGTTGTCTAACAACATGACTTCTAGGACATGATTACCGTACCACTCTAGTGCGGAACATGTTCTAGTTGACATGTGAAGTTCAGTAGTAACTTGATCCGAAGTTTCATGATCATTATCATTAGCTTCCTCTCTAGTCAGTGTAGGCATCACGGGAACGGTTTTCTCTATGTGCTACTTTCCAATTTGAGAGTAGGTACAATTACCTCATGAAGTTCTACTTTCATCCCACTCACTTCTTTCGAGAGAAACTCCTTGTCTAGAAAGGACCCATTCTTGGCAACAAAGATCGTGCCTTCGGATCTGTGGTAGAAGGTGTACACAATAGTTTCCTTAGGGTATCCTATGAAGAAACACTTCTTCGATTTGGGTTTGAGCTTATCAGACTGAAGCCTTTTGACATAAGCGTCACATCCCCAAACTTTAAGAAACGACAACTTAGGTTTCTTGCCAAACCATAGTTCATACGGTGTTATCTCAACGGATTTAGATGATGCCCTATTTAACATGAATGCGGTTGTCTCTAATGCATAACCCCAAAATGATAAAGGGAAATCGGTAAGAGGCATCATAGAACGCACCATATCTAATAAAGTACGGTTACGCCGTTTGGACACACTATTACGCTGTGGTGTTCCAGGTGGCGTGAGTTGTGAAAAAATTCCACATTGTTTTAAATGAAGGCCAAACTTGTAACTCAAATATTCGCCTCCGCGATCAGATCATAGAAACATTATTTTCTTGTTACGATGATTATCCACTTCACTCTGAAATTCGTTGAACTTTTCAAATGTTTCAGACTTGTGTTTCATCAAGAAGATATCCCCATACCTACTCAAATCATCTGTGAAGGTAAGAAAATAACGAGACCCTCCATGTGCTTCAACACTCATCGGACCACATACATCGGTATGTATTATTTCCAATAAGTCATTAGGTCACTCCATTGTTCCGGAGAATGGAGTTTTAGTCATCTTGCCCACGAGGCATGGTTCACAAGTATCAAACGATCCATAATCAAGTGATTCCAAAAGTCCATCTACATGGAGTTTCTTCATGCGCTTTACACCAATATGACCTAAACGGTAGTGCCACAAGTATGTTGCACTATCATTATCAAATTTGCATCTTTTGGCATCAATATTATAAATATGTGTATTACTACGATCGAGATTCAATACACCATTCACATTGGGTGTATGACCATAGAAGGTTTTATTCATATAAACAGAACAACAATTATTCTCAAACTTTAATGAATAACCGTATTGCAATAAACATGATCTAATCATATTCATGCCCACCACAAACACCAAATAACATTTATTTAGGTTCAACACTAATCCTGAAGGTAGATTGTAACATCCAAAATTTTCAATTTGGAATGTTATACACTAGACCATCATGCATATCATATTTTCTTGCATTTTGGTCGATCCTAGAAATTTCACGCAACTCAAGGACCTTCGGAGAGAGTTGGAGATTTCGTTATTTTCATATTTGAGTTTTCTCAAATTTTGAAAAGAGGATCATTTGATTTATTTATTTTATCTTCAATTATTTTTCCGATGTCAAAATATAAGAGAGGGAATAATATGACTTTCCCAAAATTTAGGAAAAATGAAGATCTAATGAATAAATCAAATTTTGTTTTCCGGTGTTTATTTGCATTTTATTTGGATAGGGAAAAATGCGCGTTTTCAAAAATTGCATTTTAGGTCCGAAGAAAAGTTCATTTTGTTCGGCTCATTTTTAGGAGTTGGGGAAAATTTACTTAGATTTTTCGGAGTTCGTTTAGATCTCTTTTTGTTTTTTTTCTGCGCGCTGAACCGTTTAAAAAAAAAGCAGCGCCGGCCAGCCGGGCCAAGGCCCAGCCAGCCAGCCGCCGCTGCGCCCCAGCCCCTACGCGCGTGCGCCAGGAGGCCGCCGCCTCGCCTCTGGCTCAAGCCGAGTCCCAGCGGGACTTAGGCCGGCCCTTTCCCTGTTTCGTTTTCTTTTTCATCTAGGATTCCTAATCCTAGTCTATTTCTTGTCCCCTACCCCAAGTCTCCTCACCCTCCCCAATATAAATACCCAAGCACCCCCCCTCTAAATCATCAAACCCAAAGCCTAGAGCTCCACCCCACGCCGCACCTCACACCCCACGCCGCGCCGCGCCGCCCCTCACCCACGCCGCCGCCTTTGTGCATCGCCGCCGCCGCCCTACGCCGCCGCCGCCGGAGCCCCTCGCCGGAGCCCTCGCCGGAGGTTGCCCCGCGTCTCTTTTCCTCGGATCATTTTCTTCTAATCGTTCCGATTCTTTTCTTCTCTTCCGATTCGTTTTCTTTCCGGTTCTTATCTAAACCGTTCCGGTTTTCTAGATCGGTTTTTCGATCGGTTTTCTTCTCCGAAACCCTAGATCGGATTTGTTTTCTTCTCCGATTTAGTTGCCTTTGGACCGTTCGCCGGACCGTTCGTCCTAATGAACGTGATCACCGGATTCTTCTAGGTTAACGAACGTCCGTTCGTTTAACCGTTTTTCTTTTTCTTTTCGTCGGATTTATTCCGTGATCGCGATCTCAGATCCGATCTTCGTTCTAGTTTATCTTCTCGCTCGTTTATCGGAATCAGGTGATTCAAGCGCCTAGAGTGTCGTCTCGAAACCGCCGTTCCGTCTAATCAACTTAAACAAGTTTTTGCCCCGGTAAAATTTGATCTAGTTTCAACTTGCTAGAACCGAGTTGTTTTCTTTCGCCGTTTGTTTCTTTGTTCGGTTCTTTCTTTCTGTGCAACCGGAGTTCTTAAGTTGAACTACCTGGTTCGTTCTCTTGTTCGAGTTTTACCTGTGCATTAGATGAGTACTTATTGTATGCTTGTTGTTTGTCTGCGATAGATTACCCGGATTGCGCCGCTTGTTACTTCGAAACCCTAGGACTCGCGGATCATCAGCAAGGCAAGTAACACTTTGATCATACTTTTTGTACAACCCATGTTTTATTGCATTAGATCAATCCTCACACATTGCATGATTAGGATCTAATTAAATTGTGGGATGGGAAGTAGATGAGGTAGTACCTATTACCTGTATTATTATCAAACCCTTGGGAGTTACTTCTACGTTTGCTTATTACGCCATGCTATGCTAGTAGACATGGATTGGGTGAGTGATATCCATGACAGATGTGAGATGATAATTTTAATGGTTTATCTAAGGTGGCAACTTAAACACACATCTGGGTGGATTGAGGCACCTGATGTCTATCAGGACTTGCCTGTTTTTTTTGGACCGCCACCCAGGCTCAAAGGGATCATAAGATCTTTCATGCTAGAAACTTTCGTGTGCAGCCACATGCTACTATGGGCTCTGGCATAGTTGACTAAGTTGTGCGAACTCTTACGGGGTGGACTAGCAGATGTAGGGGTTGTAGGTGGTAGGTCTACCCCACATGTAAGGTGCTAGCGCTTCTGAAAGACTGTGTCTCGGTCATCCGCTTCTCAAACACCATGTAGTGCGAGAAATCCAACGGAGGCGATCGAGTCTTGTGGGAAAAGTGTGCAAACCTCTGCAGAGTGTACAAACTAATCATGATTAGCCGTGTCCCCGGTTATGGACAACTTGAGTATCTAGTACTTGAATATCATTGTGAATCTCATCATGTTACTTTTAATTAATATTGTTGGGTTTTAATTATTTTTAATTGGGATTGAGAATGCTGTCAACCATTCTCAATGTTTCACAACCACCATGATAGTTAAATAAATTTATTCCTTTGCAGTAGGGAAAAATTGGCTTTACGCAAAACTGTAACCATAGAGCTTTCCACCATCCAAACATGCATATAGTATAGCTGTTTCATTCCATTACTCTCTATGTGTTACATTGCCAGCATATTCCATGTGCTGACCCGTTTTCGGGCTGCAACGTTAATGTTGCAGACTTTTCAGACGACGATTGAGGTGTTTTTAGGTCGTGGTTCTATACTCAGTGATGCCGCTGGAGTTGATGGACCCATTTATCTTCCAAGTCTTCCGTTGTTATCTTTATAATATGGCCTTAAGCCATATTTATTGTAATAAGTTCTTTTTGAGCCATCGATGTATTAAGTGTGTGATTGCAACTCTGCTGTAAAGCCTCGATGTACTGTGTGGTGTCAGCATTACTGATCCAGGGATGACACCATAGCACAGTAGACGTGATCCATTCGGGTCAGGTCGCTACATAGATGGAGTGTGCGATGGTGATCGTATCAACCTTGGAATCACTTCCAACACACATCGTCACCTCACACTTAACTAGTCTCTGTTTATTCTAAAACTCCTGTTTTGAGTTACTAATCTTAGCAACTGAAGCGGAATCGAATACCCAGGGGTTACTACGAACACTAGTAAGGTACACATCAATAATATGTATATCAAATATACCTTTGTTCACTTTGCCATCCTTCTTATCCGCCAAGTATTTGGGGCAGTTCCGCTTCGAGTGATCATTCTCTTTGCAGTAGAAGCACTTAGTTTTAGGCTCAGGTCCAACTTTGGGCTACTTCACGGGAGTGGAAACTTGTTTTCCATTCTTCTTGAAGTTCCCTTTCTTTCCCTTGCCCTTTTTCTTGAAACTAGTGGTCTTGTTTAACCATCAATACTTGATGCTCTTTCTTGATTTCTACCTTCGCCGATTTTAGCATCGCAAAGAGCTCGGTAATCATTTTCGTCATCCCTTGCATATTGTAGTTCATCACGAAGTTCTAGTAGCTTGGTGATAGTGACTAGAGAACTCTGTCAATAACTATCTTATCTGGAAGATTAACTCCCACTTGATTCAAGCGATTGTAGTACCTAGACATTCTGAGCACATGCTCACTGGCTGAGCTATTCTCCTCCATCTTGTAGGTAAAGTAGAGGTCTCATACCTCTCAACACGGGCATGAGTTTGAAATACCAATTTCAGCTCTTGGAACATCTCATATGCTCCATGGCATTCAAAACATTTTTGAAGTCCCGATTCTAAGCCATAAAGCATGGCGCACTAAACTATTAAATAGTCATAATATCGAGCTTGCCAAATGTTCATAACATCTGCATCTGCTCCTTCAATAGGTCTGTCACCTAGCCGTGCATCAAGGACATAATTTTTCTATGCAGCAATGAGGATAATCCTTGGATCACGGACCTAGTCTGCATCATTGCTACTATCATCTTTCAACTTAGTTTTCTCTAGGAACATATGAAAATAGGGGAGCTATATTACGGGCTATTGATCTACAAGATAGATATGCAAAAACTATAAAACTAAGTTCATGATAAATTAAGTTAAATTAATCAAATTACTAATGAACTCCCACTTAAATAAACATCCCTCAAGTTATCTAAGTGATACGTGATCCAAATCAACTAACCCATGTCCGATCATCACGTGAGATGGGGTAGTCATCAATGGTGAACATCTCTATGTTGATCATATCTACTATATGACTCACATTCGACCTTTCGGTCTCCAGTGTTCTCAGACCATGTCTGTACATGCTGGGCTCATCAAGTTTAACCCAAGTATTCTGCATGTGCAAAACTGTCCTACACCCGTTGTATGTGAACGTAGAGTCTATCACACCCGATCATCATGTGGTGCTTCAAAACGACGAACTTTGGCAACGGTGCATACTCGGGGAGAACACTTTTATCTTGAAATTTAGTGAAGGGTTCATCTTGTAATGCTACCGCCATTCTAACCAAAATAAGATGCATAAAGGATAAACATCACATGCAATCAAAATATGTGACATGATATGGCCATCATCATCTTGCGCTTTTGATCTCCATCTTCAAAGGACCGTCATGATCTCCATTGTCACTGGCTCGACACCTTGATCTCCATAGTTGCGTCGAGGTCATCTCGCCAACCATTGCTTCTACAACTATTGCTAACGCATAGTGATAAAGCAAAGCAATTACATGGCGCTTGCATTTCATACAATAATTCAGAGACAACCCTAACGCTCCTGTCGGTTGTCGATATTACAAAACATGATCATCTCATACAATAAAGTATATCACATCACGTCTTGGCCATATCACATCACAACATGCCCTGCAAAAACAAGTTAGACGTCCTCTACTTTGTTGTTTCAAGTTTTACGTAGCTGCTACGAGCTTCTAGCAAGAACCGTTCTTAACCATGCAAAAACCACAATGGTGATTATCAAGTTTGTTGTTTTAACCTTCTTCAAGGACCGGCCATAGTAAAATTTGATTCAACTAAAGTAGGAGAAACAGACACCCGCCAGCCACATTTATGCAAAACAAGTTGCATGCCAGTCGGTGGCACTACTGCAAGATGCTGCTAACGTGACACTACTATCAGAGACCCTTCGACGAAACTGTGTGCGATGCAATAATCGCAAACAGTGGTGTAAAAACCTGTCAAAAAAGGTGCAAAACATTTGCGATGACGGATGCATCAAACATGGTTCAGATTTTAGTTGCGTGTGTGATGCAGGGCATCCGGTTCAGTTCAATTAACTATTTGCGATGAGGAGGAACAAAAGAAACGGGCAGCCAGATGAAGGTGTGTGTGATATACAGCATACGGTTCACTCGGATGAATTGTTTGTGATTAGGCAACACAAAAGAAACGGTCAGCCAGATCAAGGTGTGTGAGATATACGGCATGCAGTTCACTCAGATGAACTGTTTGCGTTGAGATAAGAGAACAGAAACGGTCCAATATAACAAGATGTGTGTGATACACGACAAACATGTCTATAATTAGAAATATGTGCGAAGACCGATAATAACACAGACCATTGTTGCTAATAAGACGTGTGTGTTGTGTGATGGGATTGCATACAGAACAACAACCATGTGTGCGAAGACCAATAATCATGCATGTAATATATAGTTTACTTTGGTGTGTGGAAATGTCATGTGTGTAGTAGCCACCTATGTAATTATGCATGTAATAGTTTACTTTGGTGTGTGCAAATGCCATGGTTGTAGTAGCCACCTATGTAAGTGGATATTTAATTTGGTTATGCAACCATGTCCTTATAAGTGTGTATATATATGCACACATGACATTTTGAAACATCAAAGTAAACTATATATTACATGCATGATTAACTAGGATAAATGATCATTTGATCATCATCTACTTCTTGTGACGCTTGCTCTGGTTGTGTCTCGATCCGGTCTCGTCGATCTCCATAACAAGGCACTTCCTCATGTCAACGATCCGCCTGTGCATCTCGTAGCATGTGTACACGCTCTTGGCCATGAACCTGAGGTGAGGTTCATCCAGTTACCGCATCCAGGCCCCGTGCTAGGATACAGGACATGTTCTGTTGGCATCCTGCTTCATCTTTTCATAGTATGGGTCAATGATGGCTGAGGCGAGTTCAACCAGGGAGTCCTTCTTCGTGCTACCCCAGACCCTATAGTGCTCACGGATTTCGACAAGGTTCTGGCAGGCCAAGCCCGTAACCCTGAGCGCTTTTACATCATCGGTGGTTTCCACCATGGAGAACTTGTAGTCGGTGGTGTTGACAAACCTGGTGAAACGGTCGCAAGGCTCTATGCCCATGTAGTAGTGGTAGATGAGGACATGATGGCGCACGCACAACTGGGCGATGACAACCTTCTGATCTATGTTGGGACGACCGGCGGTGTACTGGAGGTCAATGCCGACCACCTTGTACTTGTCTCGAGCAAGCAACTACTCAACGGTGTTGATGTAGTCATCCACCACGGCCGGGTAGATGGTGTACACCACCGAGAGATCCGTCTCCCTCGCATGGGTCTCCACTTTATGCTCGCTGAACTCCATTGGAGCGCCACTAGACATCCCCTCTCTATGTGTCATCATGGGTGTGCTTGTTGTGTTCTGGGGCACGATCGAAAGGTTGAAGAGACTAAGGTTATAATGGCAACGAGAATTAAAGGGGAAGCCAGACGGACTGGAATATCGACAAGCCCTGATGGTAGTTCTAATTTGCAGCGCGTAACTCCATCGTGCCGCACGTAACTACATTGCATGGCAAGGCGCGCGGCGCAACCGCATGCATATGTGGCCCCCGACATGATCGTGCGCACACCCAACCACTGGCAGAACGCACACGAAGGGACGCGAGCAGAGCGCTCCGTGGTCGCCTCAATGGCGAGCAACCATATATATGCATATATCAGTTGAACACGCAAGGGAAAGATATATGTCCACAAGCCGAGCGCCCCGACAGACGCAAGTAGAGCACGTCGGTGGACGCGAGCAGAGCGTGCCGTGGAGCCTAATGGAAAGCACAGCGTGCTGTGACACCTAACGATGAGCAGAGCTTGCCAAGGGACACGAGAAGAGGCCGGCACAGTGATACGTGGCAAATAAGATGAACTGTGCA
Organism: Triticum aestivum; assembly: GCF_018294505.1. Taxonomy (NCBI): domain Eukaryota; kingdom Viridiplantae; phylum Streptophyta; class Magnoliopsida; order Poales; family Poaceae; genus Triticum; species Triticum aestivum. The sequence goes on along the minus strand of NC_057806.1, from coordinate 324,228,440 downwards.
ACCGATGTCGGAGACATCAAGCACAAATCAGATTAGAGTTGCATGTGCGATACGTGGCATACAGTTGATCCATCCGAGCTGTTTGTGATGGAATAAGCCGTGTGTTTTGCGGGCAAACACTTGCTGGTATGTAACCTTAAATTTAACCAACAAAATGTTAATGCATGTTACAAAAATTGTATAACTGGAAACTATGTTCAAATACGAATCCAATGATATAATCTTTGGCGACATGCATTCATATTTTATTAGTTAAATCCTACTTATAAACTAGGACAGGGTATAGTAGGTAATTAAATCACAAACATTTTTTATTAACCATATGTGTACGTGTCCTTTCGTCCTCCTCTCGCACGTCTTGTCACCCTACTGCCGCAGACGACTTATAACACAAGCTTGCGCAGCGCGCGGGGGCATTCTTTTGGCCAAATGGTGGCTCGAAGTGGCGCCAATGAATCGTCGGTGAGCCCGTTCCCGCGCAACCTTGCAGGTTCCCGCGCAAGCTTTCCACCCGACTTGGTGAAATCCCCCCAAATCCCAATGCTTACCGGCCTACTATATAATCCATCACGGCCGACGAGGCATGCGTTGCATTTTCCCCTCCCTCCTTGTAGCTTATCTCGTCTGCTTCTCCCACAATCGCCAATGGCACCGGTCCATCGTCATCGCTCAGCCACCCCGCCATCAGCTCTAGCTGGGAGGCTACACTGCAGCGGCGGCGCAGTCCCCGACGTAGTGTAGTGCGCGTGGCATCCATGTTGGGTGTGCGCAGAACACCCACCACATGCTCCGCCGCCGCTGCCCGTTGGCAGCTGTTGCCGGCCGCCATTGCCACCACACCACCGTCGAAAGCCAGGGCCATCGCCCGCTCTGCCGCCGTGGCCTGAAGGCGGGAGGTGGCCGTCGTGGCCGCCATGCCACTACCGACCACCATGGCCATCAACCGCTCCGCCACCGCGGCCCGACGGCGGGGGGTGGTGGTCGTGGCCACCACCCCATCGTCGGCCGCCGTGGCCACCAGCCCACCATTGACCGCTGGGATCATCACCCGCTCCGCCACCGCCGCCCGAAGGAGGGAGGCGGAGGTGGAGGCCCGCACGTGCGTCAGCGACCTTGCACACTACATCGAGTTCCTGTGGGAGGAGGAGGAGCGCCTCGTCGAGCACAGAAAGAGCCTTACCGCAACTGTGGTCGTAGTGCATGCCGACGCAGAGGCGAGGAATCAGGAGATCTATGAGTAGTCCGGCCGTTACTAGATAAACAAATGTCAATCTTTCTAGTTTGACAAATGACAATATTCCCAATATGACAGATGCAAATCTTACCAAATTGTTTATATGTGGTTGCACATGGGTCATCCAAAACAACCGTTTACGTTGAAGGGATGCACAAATCCTTCTTGGCATAGTTTCTCTTGGCTTCTTGGGGAAGCTGTTGGTTTGCATATGGGTATTCTAACTAAAACATTTGCAATCAAGAGCTTCACAAATCCTGCTCGGCACATTTTCCCTTGGCTTCCTGGGGAAGCTGTCGGTTTGCGTACAGGTGTTCTAACTAAAACGTTTGCGACGAGTGTTTTATATTTAAAAACCGTATTAAACTGTAGCGTGGGCGCCATTAATGGAGAGGATGCGAGCAAGGCGGGCGGCCATGGAAGTCAAAGGGCTCGCTTCCCGGTGAGCCTGTGCGGCGTACAGCTCGCACGCTTCCCGGTGAGCCTTGCATTGGAGTACAGCTCGCACACCTCCCGTTTAGTCAAGCACCTGTCCGCATGGAACCTCCTAGCCATTAAAAGAGTGAGGCATGGCGCCACGTGAATGGTTAACATAATGCACACAATTTAAATTATACAAAACGTTTGAGATGTTACAGTGGCAGCTATTTGTTTTAAAATGCCTTTGTTGGCTGTTAAACAAGTGCGCCTTCTCTCAAAATGGACACGAAAAATACCACAACATGTCGGGTGCCATTCCATGATAGCATTGCCAAGTTTCATGAATTTCGAACATGTTTTGGATTTACTAGAATTTAAAAACAAAGTATCTCAACATTTTGCCGGCAAACAATAGTGCCCTGGTGTTCGAAATTCATTTCCATTTCTTGCATGGGACCTAAGCATGCACCCAAGGACACATATTTGATTTTCAACCAATTTATATGCACTGGAGCATGTGCATGTAGTTCAAACTTGAATTATGCACATAAAATGCCTAGAAAACACAGTTAATGTATAAAAATGTCCAAACGAACCCCGAAAAGTTCCAAAATTTAACACAACACTTCTGTTGTTCTATGTTGACACTAGAATTTTTTTGAAAGCAATAAGAGATAACGAATATCGTTTCGTCCCCAAAGGTGGCACGTTCCCTACCGAAACCATCAGGCTTGTTGTGAGAAGCTCTGGTTTGTGAGAAGCTTATACCCAAACCTGCCCCAAATGGGACAAAATTTTTACCACGGCATGTTGATGCCACTCCATGATAGCATGCCAAGTTTCATGAATTTCAGATGATTTTTTGATTTACTAGAATTTAAAAACCAGGTATCTCAATGTTTGCGGCCGAGTGACGGTGGCAGGGTGTTTGACATTCAATCCCATTTCTTGCATGGGACCTAAGCATGCAACCAAGGACACAAATTTGATTTTTCAACCAATTTTTATGCACTGGAGCACGTGCATGTATTTCAAATTTGAATTATGCACAGAAAATGCCTAGAAAACCCAGTTAATGTATAAAAATGTCCAAATGAACCCCGAAAAATTCCAAAATTTAGCACAATACTCATGTTGTTCTGTTGACACTAGAATTTTTTTGAAAGCAATAAGAGGCAACATATATCGTTTCGTCCCCAAAGGTGGCATGTTCCCTACCGAAACCATCAGGCTTGTTGTGAGAAGCTCCGGTTTTTGAGAAGCATATACCCAAACCTGCCACAAATGGGACAAAATTTGTACCACGACATGTTGATGCCGCTCCATGATAGCATGCCAAGTTTCATGAATTTCAGACTAGTTTTGGATTTACTAGAATTTAAAAATGAGGTATCTCAATGTTTTGCCGACAATCAACGGTGCCCCGGTGTTTGAAATTCATTCTCATTTCTTGCATGGGACCTAAGCATGCACCCAAGGACACATATTTGATTTTTCAACCAATTTATATGCACTGGAGCATGTGCATGTAGTTCAAATTTGAATTGTACACATAAAATGCCTAGAAAACCCAGTTAATGTATAAAAATGTCCAAACGAACCCCAAAAAATTCCAAAATCTAACACAACACTCATGTTGTTCTAGGTTGACAGTGTAACCAGGTGTGCTGTAGTCTCCTTTGTGTACCCAAATTGTGCAATGACGTGGATGACCACTGTAACCAGGGAACTTCGAACAAATTTTTTGACGTTCAAACTCATCACACACGGGTTAAGCTATCTGAATCATTTGTGATGTTCACATATCATACACAGTTCTGAATAAGGGACCGTGTCTGATGACACTTTGCGCTAGTTTTTTCGCTGAACCGATTCCAAATTTTTGGCTTCCACGGAAATATCTACCTCCCCGCCCTCCCCCTTACCAAAAGCCACATTTCCCTTGTTTCCGCCTTCCTTTCCAAGTTGAAACCTTCACTCCTTGCTTGCAGCGCTGCCTCCTCGTCGGTGACCCTCCTTCACGCTGCTCGGCCTCATCTATCTAGGCAGGTAATCCATAGCCGACCCCCATCCTCCTCCTCCTTCCACATCCCACATGCCCCAACCGCCTGCGCGACACCTTCCACCCAAATCACCGACCTCTCCACCAATTAAGCGCCGCCTTAAGCCATGGTGCATGTAGTATAGCCAGGATCTCAAGGAGCAGTTGGCAGCGGAGAAGCAAATCACGGACGCACGCGCGGATGAGGTCGCGATGGCTGACATTCATGCCGACCCCCAAATCTTGGAGGAGCACCTCGTCGTCGAGGCCACCGTCGACACCTCGCGCGCTGATGACGTGACGCAGTTGGCTGCTTTAAACGACAGTTTGTGGCGTTTTCTCGAGCCCAACCTCGGTGTCTTCGATGAAGACTACGAGGTGTTTTCTCAGCGTGCACGTGCTTACCTCATCTCGAGAGCCAGTAGGTTGGTGCCCCGAGCGGCTCAGGCTACTCAACACTACGATGAGGGCACACACGATGCAGAGGCCTTGCCCTCTTCCATGTCCAAGGAGCCAATCGTCATCGATATCTCCGACAATGAGGAGTAGCTTGTCTTATTAGCTCACTATAAGGACCCATGTTCAGTTTGCTAGCTACTGCCTTTCCTTAACAAATTCTAGTGAATTGTGCTATCTACTTTTACCATGCAATCTGTTGCTCTAGTGTATATGTTCTATATTTCGTGCAATGTGGTGCTCACTTATTAACTGTTTGGTTAATTAGTTGTCATGTTCAGTTAACTGTTTGGTTCAATTCTGCAAATGTGATGTTCAATTCTTCAGGGTGCAATTTTGTATTGTCTTCCATGTGATAAATAAATTGAATTTTTCTTTTCAAAATACATGATAAGCAAATATAATTGCTATATTTCCAAGTTGTCAAGCATGCTTGGTTTGGTTAACTGTCTGATCTTCTAGTATGTTATACATTGTACAATGTGGTGCTCAGTTAACATTTGGTTCATTTGTTATGGTGTTTAGTTAACTGTTTGGTTCAATTCTACAATGTGATGTCCAATTGTTGTGGGTTCATTCTGTTATTGTATACCATGTGAGAAATAAGTCGAATTTGGTTGTACAAAATACATAAGAAATAAATACAATTGCTATATTTCCAAGTTGTTAATCATGCTTGGTTTGGTTAACTATCTGATCTTCTATTAGGAGTATGTTATATTGTGCAATGTGGTGCTCAGTTAACGTTTGGTTCATTTGTTGTGGTGTTTAGTTAACTGTTTGGTTCAATTCTACAATGCGATGTTCAATTGTTGTGGATGCATTCTGTTATTGTATACCATGTGAGGAATAAATTGAATCTGGTTGTACTAAATACATGAGAAACAAATACAATTGCTATATTTCCAAGTTGTTAAGCGTGCTTGGTTTGGTTAACTGTCTGATCTTCTATTTGGAGTATGTTATGCTGTGCAATGTGGTGCTCAGTTAATGTTTGGTTCATTTGTTATGGTGTTTAGTTAACTGCTTTGTTCAATTCTGCAATGCAATGTCCAATTGTCGTGGGTAGAATTTTATATTGTTGTGCATGTGAGGAATAAATCGAATTTGGCTGCACTTAAATACATGAGAAACACAGGAAAGTGCTATATTTCCTAGTTCTTAATCATGCTTGGTTTGGATAAATGGGTTTTCCATGTGGCTTGAATTAATCTGATGAATCTGCAATGTGCTTATTTTTCATCAACATATTTTACCGATAGCATGCGAACCCTTAACCTGATGACTAACTACCTTATATGTGTTGCGGGGAAACAATGGGAAGCACTGAGGTTTACAGTCGAGGTTTGCACATGCATGGTAATTTATCTAATAGCACATTATTGTGCAATTGCAGGAACCATTCCAATATTTAGGTTTTTTAACAATTTGGTCTTGCACATGTAGGTCCTGCTGTCAGAGGTTTTGACCCACTGTTCGACCCTTTTTGCATATGGGGAAATGAGTTGTCCATGAATATTAGTTAAGTCAAGAAACTCAGAAAGAATGTTAGGATAAAGAAATTAGGAACAAAAAACAACAAGATCTTTGTCTGCACAATAAAGAAGACATCAGTTCACTATAGGATGGTACTAACTATTACACCTTGCCTTTTTTATTCCTTTGCCCCATTTCCAATATAGAGAAGATATTTACGCACATCCTTGTCTTTAGGCCTTTCCAAAAAAGTTTACTGATGATTACCTCTCAAACCACCTGTATGGCCAGGAGGCGACGAAGGTATTCATACAACACCCACGGTTCAATATTGAAGTGTTCCTGAAGAGGACGAAGGATGGACGGTCAATCATCCATAGGCACTGGCCTAAAGTTGCAAAGACCTTCAACATCAATGAAGGCTCAATATTCACCTTCCGCTTCAGCAGTTTTCCAGATGAGATACATCTATCTTTGTATCGCCTATGATGCTAATTTTGAAAGGTTATAGATGTTGCATGTGAAACTTGGTGCTGGTGCAGTTGTGTAATGGGGTAGCTGAGTGCTGAAGCTATATGATGTTGTACTCTGATGTATTTCAATTACGAAAATGAAATATATTGTGTGCTTAATATGAAATGTCAATTAGATTAATAAATGGATTATTAATAATAGGATAATTAGCCTACTAATTGGGTTTTTCTATTGCAAACGGTTATTGAGAAAACACCGTGGGCGATGACCTCAGGCAACTGTGACGCCCCAAGACCGGCGCTCCAGATGCCTTCCATGGATTCCGAGATTCGTCGTGTGACTTGTTAGGTTCATTGCATTCATCATTGCATCATTAGCATTGCATCATGTCATCATGCCATCATATCATTAATTTTATAACTCTTTTAAATAAATTGTATGGATCTTCGATCCATTTAAAACGAGGGAAGGGTGACTTCTCTTTATAACTTATCCTCCCAATATTAGGGAGCTATTATAAAATATTCCATTTATGTGGAATTACCTTTGACACACTTGCAAAATAATTCCCCATGCCTTTGTTATCTCACTTCTTGACCTTAAGCTTTGTCCATAAATTCTTTCATCATTTTTCCGAGCTCTACCAAAATTCTCAAACATTTCTGGACCTACCAAACATCGACTTCTTTCACCCACTCATTTGAATTAAGTTCAAATGAGTTTGGATCTAGGTTGCCCAACACCCTTCCAACCATTTTCATTAAATCATTCATATTTTCCCGATCTCAGGAAAATACCTCACTAGTCCATACTCCTTCTCTAACCTCTTCCTTTTCGCTCTTTTCTTTCTTTCTTTTTCTGTAAATGGAAAAGAGAAAAGCCCAATAGACCACACGTAGCTGGGCCGGCCTCCCAGGCCCACCTAACCCTGTCTTAACCCTAGACCGATCCCCTGCTCTCTCTCCCAGTCGAACCCTCTCCCCCTCGTCCTTCCTCTAGCACCGCCACCCCTTCGTCTTGATACCCATTGCCACACCATCTCTCACCCGATCCCCTTCACACCCACGCGGCCCCGCACCTCCCCGTCGACCACGACCAGCCGGCCACCCGAGCTCCTTGTCCTCGCCTCAACCGGCGCTCACCAGCCTCACCGGAGCCCCAGCAGACGCGGCGCCTCTGCTCCCGCCTGCACGCCTCCACCTTGCTGCATCGCCGGACCTTCCCGCTGCCAGCACCACCGCATCCTCCCGCTTGCGTCGCCCTTCGTCCCTTCCTTCGTCGAACGACCTTGGCCCCTTTGCTCTGCCTGTCACCTCTGCTGTCCTCCACGATGTCCAACTCGACCTCTCCGTGGGCCACGGATGTGTGTTGTCGCTTGCCTCTGCTGCGCGCGCCCCTTCTTCCTCGCTGCGCCCGCTCCTCTGCCTATCTCACCCTGCTGCCCGCGGCCTCCTCCATGTTTTGTTCCTCGCGGGCAGTAGACCCATGCCCTTCGACCACCGATCCCGTCCTTGGACGCCAAGACTGCCTTGTGTTGTTTCGGTTGGTTCATACCAAGTCTCGCAAGACTGGAGGCCCGTTGTGATGCATCGTTTTGGATCACCAAGTACCCCGGCAGTGTGTAAATCTACACCGCCAAGACCGGAACACCAAGTACATGGATACGTCAAGTTCCTCTTCTATACGTGTACAACTATCGTTGTTGTAGATCCGACAAGACCTCTGAGATCGACTTCATGGACTGACAAGTACCACACCGACCATTTTTCACCAAGTACACCTTCAGATCACCAAGTTCGACTACAATCGTCGTGAACCGCTTCTAGAATGTGTACCACTACTTCCTCTACGACCGTCCTGAGAACGTCTACTTCCCCTACACTGCATCGAACCTGATCCGCTCCGAAAATGCACGCTTCGAAGGTATAACCGTCAAGACGATGACCCGTGGACAAATGCTTTTGTTGTATGAGATGCTCACGTTTGCATCATACTCGACTTGTTCGTCGCACGTTGTCACTCGTTTCCTTGCCACCGTCATGTGGGACACCCAGTTATCGGGATCACCCCACCGTCCTTGCATGACATGCTCCTGTCACACTTCTTTTGCACCGGTCTCTCAACGAGTTACCGGAACCGATATGTTGCCGTGGCATCATTTTCGGATTCGTCGCTATGGCACCCCTTTCGTTCCGCCATGGTGACCAAATGCTTCATAACATGCTCATGTCAACCTTTTCATAAAATTGCATAAAACTTGTATATGTCATCCGCATCATGTTAACAACATTTAAAATGTTTAAAATTGTTGTGTGCATTAAATTGCTAAATGCACATGGGGATTTTTGAGAATTGTTGGTTGTTGTTCCGACCTTATTTAAACTTGCCTAGATAGGTAGTTTTATTATGCTTCACCTCTTGCCATGTTAACCAACATTTAATATTGATGAGTAGCATAAACGAGAGAGAACTAAATAATTCATGTGGTGTTTCATCAATATGCAACTCGTTGCATATTGAGCTCCACTTAATTTGTAGTATTGTTTGTTGCACTTTGCCATGCCATGCATATTTAAACTGGACATGCATCATACTTGATTGTGCATCATGCCATGTTTATGCTTGTTGGTTCACTATGTTGTTTGCTTCTTTCCGGGTGCGCTTCTCCTTGATAGTTCTGGTTACGTTGCGATTGTGAGGATCTGTTCGACTACGTTGGCTCGTCTTCTTCATGGACTCGTTCTTCTTCCTAGCGGGATTTCAGGAAAGATGACCGTTACTCTGGATACCACTACTATCTTTGCTTTGCTAGTTGTCTCGATGCTATCGCTATGTCGCGCTACCTACCACTTGTTGATCAAGCCTCCCAAATTGCCATGGTAGCCTCTAACCTTTTTCACCATCCTAGCAAACCATTGTTTGGCTATGTCACTGCTTTGCTCAACCCCTCTTATAGCTTTGCTAGTTGCAGGTGCAGTTGCAGTTTGTTCCATGTTGGGACATGGATATCTTGGGATATCACATTATCTCTTATTTAATTAATGCATCTATATACTTGGTAAAGGGTGGAAGGCTCGGCCTTTTGCCTGATGTTTTGTTCCACTCTTGTCGCCCTTGTTTTCGTCATACTGGTGTTATGTTCCTTGATTTTGCGTCCCTAACCCGGTGAGGGTTTATGGGCCCCTCTTGACAGTTCGCTTTGAATAAAACTCTTCCAGCAAGGCCCAACATTGGTTTTACCATTTACTCAACATAATAACTAAACATGATAATAAATTTGATGCATAGGGAGTTAGCGCTACCCGAGGTTTCAACCTAATACAGGGGGCCAGTGCTGATGGTGTTGGTCCCAAATGGGCAGCGCGCGGGGCCACCTTGGGGAAACTCGAGGGCTGGTTTTACTTGTAGCTTGTCCCATCTGTTGTGGCCTGAGACGAGATACGCGCAGCTACTATCAGGGTGTCGGCACGCTGGGAGGTCTTGCTAGACTTGTTTTACCATTGTCGAAATGTCTTGTGCACTGGGATTCCGAGTCTGATCGGAGGGTCCCGCGATGGAGGATTGTCTCTATGGATCGTGAGCTTGTCATGGGCTAAGTTGGGACACCCCTGCAGGGTTTAAAACTTTCAAGAGCCGTGCCCGCGGTTATGTGGCAGATGGGAATTTTTAATGTCCGGTTGTAGAGAACTTGACACCAGACCCGAAATAAAATACACCAACCGCCTGTGTAACCGTGACAGTCTCTTTTCGAGTGAGTCGAGAAGAGAAAATGGTGGGGTTATGTTTGAACATAAGTAGTTCAGGATCACTTCTTGATCATTACTAGTTTGCGACCGTTGCGTAGTTTCTCATCTTATTCTCCTACTCGTAAGTTAGCCACCATACAATGCTTAGTCGCTTGCTGCAACCTCACCATTTATCCATTCCATACCCAATAAGGTTTGCTAGTCTTGATACCCATGGTAATGGAATTGCTGAGTCCTCGTGGTTCACAGTTTACTACAACAACAGTTGCAGGTACAGGTAATGCGATGATCTAACGTGAGAGCGATGCTTATTGCTTTTGGAGTTCTTCTTCTTCTTCGATCAAGGGATAGGCTCTGGGTCGGGAGATCCTGGGAATAGCAGGGTGGATGTCGTTCCTCTTTTTCGTTTGTTTCCATCCGTAGTCGGATCCTGCTCTTCTGTATGATGATTGCTATGTATTGATGAACTGTTGTATTCAGGTTGTAGCTTGTGGCAAGTGTAAGCCTTTATCTTGTATTCTCATCTATTCAGTATATGGTATGTTGTAATGATATCCACCTTGCTATGCGCTCGAAATGCGATTGTGCCTCAATCATGAATTCATCACGTGATTGGGATATAATCGCATCTTGGGCGCTACAAGTTGGTATCAGAGCCTTACCGACCTTAGGAGCCCCCTGATTGATCGAACCGCTAACGTTGTTGAGTCTAGAAAAAAACTATTTTGAGTCTAGTTATATATCGGAGAGTAGGAATTCTTTTTACTCCTCAGCCCCTTCGTCGCTCTGGTGAGGACTCCTGTCGTAGGTGTTTTCCGCTCTTCTATCCTTTTTCACTCAAATTTCTTTTAGGATCACGTGGGTATTGTTGGATCGTTGTGATATCATTGTGACGGGAATTCTGTCTTGGTGCCTCCTGACATTTAGGGGTTGTGGCAGTGTCCCAAGGAGTTGAGCTCCAAGTTGTTTTTGTCATAGTGCTTATCGTTTCAGTTCCGGAATACCAGAGTTCGCCAACATCGAAAACGCTTCTATACTCGTTGTGGTGAGAGTAGTTTGAAGACACCCAGTACTAGGAAGAGCGATCAGATGTATTGCCACATCTAGTATATCGGATGTTTTCGAAGGTCTGAGGTACACGATTTCCAAAGGTTTCCTGGTTATGTGTTGACACATGGATACAGTTGGAGTGTAGGGCTTGTTAGTTGTGTGATATATTTGTGCCTCCTGTATCCCCAACACCAGATTGCATAACCAAAAAGTTTCAGGAGTTAATAGGTGGGAATTCCAGTAGTTACCTAGGATATCTTTCGACAGATGCATGATATGAGATTGGGGTTCGATGTCAAGTGGTCCACCTGTCCACGGTTGGTTTTACAGTGGTTTCGTTGTGTCTTAAAGAGTCCTTGGCTATGCTGACTCGGGGACGCTTCGTATGTCATGTGCACTGCCTTGTACATGATGGTGCTATACGATCGAGCCTGTGCAGGCCCCACCATGAAAATTTCCGACGAAATCTCTATCATATGTTTGTTTTGGCTTATTCCACAAGCCAATCCTTTGTTTTGTTTTGAGTTGTGGTATTCGAGTTGCTTCAAAGTCAAGTGTTGATTCCATACCTTTTCCTAAGCGGTGTTCTCATATTTCTATGGGAGTGCTAATCCTTCTTGTTTATCGAGATTGTCATGTCAATCCCTTTTTGACCGGTGCAATTCTCTTCAAGTTATTCCATACGGGCGTCATTGAGGAGCCTGAGGATTGTCTGTTTCACTCATCCCCAAGTTGCATTTGTTTTCCCACCCTCCCACCCCTTGTTTCTTCAAGGACAAAGATTTCTTAATCAAGTATCCATATTATGGATGTGAAGTCTCTTCATTCTTTTATTTCAATGTTCTTATCCGGTGATTCTCAGGAAGATGCTCAGGAGCTTCAAGTTTATCATTTTTCATTCCCTTTTCTTCTCCGATGGACTTAATTCAAGCTTCTGTCTTAATCATATCCCTTTCTTTTGTTTCACATGTTTTATCATGTTGCAATATCTTAACCAAGTCTCTCTTATATATTCACCTCTCTCTATTCATATCCGGAGTGCTATAGATATCTCAGAAGATTCATGTTTCCATTCTTAATCCGTTCAAGCTATTTGGAGATCATTATCTCATTCAAGTCATTTAATTCAACCGGTGAAATCTCTCTTCGAAATCATTTCAACGGTGTTTCTCTTGAGTGGGCCCTAACCCACAGGTATTTTCCCAGGATCTTACCTGACTCCTCTAATTTTTTCCGGAGTTATTCTCAAATTCTTTCAAAATTGACGTAAGAATGAATTATCATCCGTCATATGTCTTTCTCCAAAATCTTTCAAATTCTTTCATCGTTAGTTCAACCTTTCTATTCTTCATTGTTCCGGAGTGCCTCAATAATCATGCTGGTGTTTCTCGTCGTCATTCTCGGATTTTGAAGACCGAAGAAGAGTTCCTCTTAAATCCTTACCCGTTCTTACAAAGATTCATGGTTCTAGCTTTATGCCATCCTCTCATAATTGTTTTCGATTGTGAGAATTCTTTTCACCCATCCGGAGCAATTCAGGAGTCTTTTCAGTTTGATTCTCCGGAGCCCATCATCTCAGAATTATTCATTCTCAGCCTTCAGCTCTCGTTCTCCAAATCTTACCAGTGCATCGCTCAAGTATTCCCTAGTTAGCTCGTGATCTCTTCATTCTCTTGTATCTAAATTTCCCCAAGTATCTTCGTTCGTTTTCTAATTCTTCCCGGTGATTCGTCCCTTTGCCATGTTCTTTTTCAATACCTACCGGTGGTTGGTTCAAGACTTTCCCAAGTTTGCGCTATATCTCTCCTTAACTACTTTCAACGAGAATGAGTAGTATGCCAAATCCATTGTGGGTCATCAATTTAATTGATGAAGGATAAGCATAATATAATTCTTTTTCTTGTTTCATCGAGTAAATTCAATTCCTTATTTGGAAGGTTCATCAAAATTCTTGGTTTCAATTGTTCATCTTTATTTTCCAGAGTTCCAAGTTTTCTTGGGTATATCATCGCGAAGCTCCATCTAATCAATGCAAGGATTCATCTTATTCTTTTCAAGCTTCTTTTCTTTGCGACCATCTTTTTATCTATCCGAAGTTCTTTGAGAGTTTCTTCATGGTGGTTCATCAAGGATTTAATTCCTTCTCGAAGTGTTCTCTAAGATTCTTGTTGGAGGAGCTCAAACATTCTTCATCTTGCATTCCGAAGTGCAATTGTTCTCCCTTATCTTTTGAGGTGGTAGTATATCATTCTTGATTCACAAGAATGGGATATTTAAACCATCATTTTCTCTTCATTCATGAGTTGTTTCAACCCATCTATTTTTTTTCCGTTGGAGGTTATCTTCATATAGAGTTCACCTAAAGCCTTCCATTGGGAATGTCGTTATTTGCGGTGCTCATCAATGATTCAAGTTTTCTACTGTCCTCTCGGCGAAAGAAGTGTTCATCTCTTCATTCATCTCAATGAATCATTGTTTTCATTAGTGGCAGAATTTCACCTCAAATTTCGAGATGTTTTTCATAAGCCCACAACAAGCTTACTCTTTTCGTTGTTGGTTTTCCAACAACTCCGTTCAATCCTTCTTTGTAAGGATGCTTTTCTACTTCAATGTGGTAGAAGTTGTCATTTTCTACTCCGTTCTTTTTCTTTCCAACGATTGAGCTTCTATTCTTTTCCGAAGGCATCGTGTTGCTGCTCTCTTTGAGTTATCATCCCATCTTGTCAAGTTCATGTTCCATTCCTTCCATGTTCAACCGGAGAGCTGTCCAAATTCTATCATTCTTGTTCCTTGGCTATCGCATTATACTGGTGTGGTTTCATATTCTTTTAGTTTGTGAAGCTCTTATTTCATTTCTTTCAACCTACAAGGTTATCGTAATGTTCCTTCCTCTCTTCTAACGGAGTGTTTTCAACTTCATTCATCTCCAGTGTATTCTTTCCTTGTAATTGCTTAACCTCTTAAGGTTCTTTGGTTTCACTCTTCCGTCAAGAAGCAACTTTGTTTTACCTCTTCCTCTTCTGTTTCTCCCTGGTGCCATCCTTAGATCTTGGGTCGAGATCTCTTGTAAGTGGAGGAAAGTTGTGACACCCCAAGTCCGGTGCTCTAGATGCCTTCCATGGATTCCGAGGTTCGTCGTGTGACTTGTTTGGTTCATTGCATTCATCATTGCATCATTTGCATTGCATCATGTCATCATGCCATCATATCATTAATTTTATAACTCTTTTAAATAAATTGTATGGATCTTTGATCCATTTAAAATGAGGGAAGGGTGACATCTCTTTATAACTTATCCTCCCAATATTAGGGAGCTATTATAAAATATTCTATTTATCTGGAATTACCTTTCACTATTGCAGGATGCTGCTAATGCGACACTACGATCGGAGACCCTTTGACGAAACTGTGTGCGATGCATTAATCACAAACGGGGATGTAAAAAACCCGTCAAAAAAGGTGCAAAATGTTTGCGATGGAGCATGCATCAAACATAGTTCAGATTTTAGTTGCGCGTGCGATGCAGGGCACACGGTTAACCCATTCGAACTGTTTGCGATCAGGAAGAACAACAAAAACGGGCAGCCATATCAATGTGTGTGCGATATACGGCATACAGTTCGCTCTGATGAACCGTTTGCTATTAGGGAGTGCAACATAAATGGTTAGCCAGATCAAGGTGTGTGTGATATAGGGCAAACAGTTCACTCGAACGAACTGTTTTCGATTAGCGAATGCAACAGAAATGGTTCAACTTAACAAGATGTGTGTGATACGTGGCAAACAGCCGACTCGGATGAACTGTTTGCGGTGAGAATTTACAACACAAACGGTTAATATAGTTAGTTCGTGTGCACTTCTGTGTGTACAAAAACTTTGAAAAATGCAAACTATTTGCTTGTGGTGGCTAGGAGTATCGTACACGATGAGTCTGCGAGTACTCGTATGCGATGATTAGTAAGTTACACATACATTTCCTTATGTTAACACTTGTGTGATAAATAACACGTAACACCGGATACAGTATTCGGGTTGTGTGTGTGCTCCACTTAGTCTTCCCGTGCTCCAGCGAATGCTTCCCGCGCTCCACATGGGTGAATTGTAAAATCCACACGTATTCCCTCACCGGTTTCCCGCCACCACCTAACTGCTTGCTGCATATAACCAAGGCGGAAATGCAACGCGGTGACACTCTGCGAAGATCTAGTCCTCACCCATCTACCATTAGTTATTACAAGCATGCTAGGCAACGGCCAAAGCTTCGACGTCAACGCCTACCTGCGTTACATCTTTGGCGAGGAGAACGAGCCGGAGCAGGTTGGGGAGCAAGAGTTTCATCGGCCGGGACATGCACCATGGCCCATCGGCAGCGATATCGGCGTCACAGTCCTTGGGAGCACAATCAACATATTGCAGAGGAGGTGTGATGAGCAGTTTGCCATCCACCATGCAAAAGATCCAGAGCCGCTCGACGACATGATCGACGACCCACCTGAAGAACTGCCCTCACCAGTGCTCATCAAGAGCCTGATGCCCCGCAAGGAATTGGTAGAGGACCTCTACGATTCAGTCAAGACAAAGGCAGCCTGCGGCTTCATCATTGCCCGCAGCGGTCGTGTCAACCTCGACCCTGATGATGTGGTGGCCAGGCTCGAGCGCATCGTTGGCGGAGTTGACGTCCCCGACGAAGTAGAACATCGCTAACGTGATATCTTGATGATGTAGGTGATCAACGAAATTTGCTACCAGGCCAGAGACATGGAAATGGAGCGGTTCCGCGGAGTTGTCATGCGCGCGATTGCACGCTGTCAAGCTCTTATGGAAGAGGCCCAGCAGCCCCAAGAGCCTCCTAGTGCCAGCTGCTCCATAGGCGAAGGTGGGTCGGGACACTCGAAGTGAACGTCCGCAAGGGTGCTATGCTGATCATGGAGTCCGAGAAGACCATCGTCGGAAGGCCGCCAACTCAGCCTTTTAGCTTATATTTTATTATAATTGTATGCATATGTAGATCATGAGTGTTCTGGGCCTTGCTGCATTTGGCATTTTAGATTATCCTGAATATGTAAGACAATTATTAAGAATTATTAACCGTTGCCATTGTAACTTTGCCTCAACGGCGAGCAGAGCGCACGCAGGGACTCCAGAGCGGAGCGCGCCGCGGCCGCCTCAATGGCGAGCAACTACATGGTCAACCTTCTGCCATCAATAAATTTGACCTTGTTTCTCATCACATTGCTGATTACAATGCAATAAGTAATTGCAAATCTGTTCACACCTATCAAACTAATATATGTTCACACTTAGCATCGGGCTATAAAAACTACCCACTCGAAAATTACTTCACTGTTCCTCTCCTCATCACACACAAAACTGTTTTTTTTGTCAAGTCCTTCCACCATGACCGGTGGGAGGAGTTTAGGGTGGACATATAACCAAGCAGCAAAGGCCAAGTCCTGCCGCAAAGCCGCAGCCATAGCGGAGCCCTTGAACGAGCTCTCATGGGCACACAAGGGCTCTCACAAGTGCATTCGCGGTGTCGGCCATCGCGACGAGCCGATGTTCCTGAAGTCCTTCACCGGCGACGACGACATTCTCGCTGGCGTCATTACGCAGCAGGAGCTGGTCGACGGCTTGATGAAGCTGCTCAAGATCAGTGATGCCTCGGTTGACAAGGCGACCGGCCTCGTCGAGCATCAACTCTTGGGTGACAATGCGAAGCTCCTCAAGTTGGTCGCCGAGAAGGAGGAGGAGGCTGCTGGCTGGAAGATGCTGCATGAGCAGAGCAGTGCCTCGGAGATGACGCTGAAAGCGGTCATCGAGGAACTGATGGGTGGCTTGAGGAAGCTCCGGATCAAGCGCGAGCAGGAGGTGGAGGAATCCATGGCTGCTTCCAAGCAAAGTCGTGAGGAATTGAAGGAGCTGGAGGATTTCGCCACCCGACAATCCATCGACGACTAGAGACAGTAGCAACCCAGATCGTTGTCTGCAATTTCCTTCTTCTCTTGCCCCCGTGTCTTCCGGGCTTTGCCGCATGTGGCATTTTATATTATCCAGAATATGTAAGACAATTATTATCTGCACCATTGTAAATTTGTCATCGTATTATCCGTTGCCATTTTATTTGTGGTCGTATTATCCGTTGCCCTATGTGGCAATTTAAATTAGGGCGAAATATGAGTTGAAAACATGAACAAAGCAAATGCTTCCATGGGATCACAAACAAACACCCCCGTCCAGGTGCTTTAATTAACCCATTAATGGAGAAGTTGTGAGCGAGGCGGGCAGCGGCTGGTGCATGGTGGTCAAAGAGCTCGCTTCCCGGTGAGCATGGGTGGCCTTGTTGCTCGCACGTGTCCCGTCGAGCCCGCGAGGTGGACAGGATGCATGCGTCCCATCGAGCCTGCGCGGCAGACTGCTTGCACGCGTCCCGTCGAGCCTACACGCCGGACTTCTCGCGCTCGTCCCGTCTAATCAAACAGCTGCACGCACGCCACCGAGTATGGTTAAATTTTGACACGGTTAATATAATACAACCATTTGCGATATTAACGTGTCAGTTTGTTGTTTCAAAAAGGACTTCGTTGGCTACTAATGTGTGTGCCTCTTCTCAAACTGGACGATTTTTTTACCATGACATATATGTGCCATGTCATGAAACCATGCCAAGTTTCATGTTTTTTGGGTGACTTTTTGATTTACTGGGATTTAAAAACCGAGATTCTCAATGTTTCAGGATGACGACAAGTTTGTAATTCGTCCCCATTCCTCAAACGAGACCTAAACATGCACCCAATGACACATGTACGATTTCCCACCCATTTTGCTTCACTGGAGCATGTGGTTGTAGTTCAAATTTGAATTATGGACTACATTAAACGCACAGAAAACTTAGTAATTAGTAATATATATACAATGGCAAAACGAACCCTGAACAATTTCAAATTTCAGCCAGACACTCCTGTTATTCTATGTTGCCTGTAGAAAACATAGTTCAAAGCGAGAAGAAGTAGCGATTATCGTTTCGCCCACAAGAGGAGCATGTTTCCCTACCGGAACCACGAGGGTTGCGACAGGCTCCGGTTTGTAAAAGGCTTGTAATATAGCTTCACCCAAATTGGACAATTATATGTACCATGTAGTGACACCATGCCAAGTTTCATGATTTCCTGGTGAGTTTCGGATTTACAGAGATTTAAAAACCGAGATTCGTAATGTTTGTGGACAAGCCAGGATGGCGAGATGGTTGAATTCGTTCCATGGGACCTAAACATGCACCCCAAGGAAACATGTACGTTTTTTCTAGCCAGTTTGGTGCACTGGAGCATGTATTTGTAGTTCGGATTTGAATTATGAACATTAAATGCCTAGAAAACTCGATTAATGAATAAAAAAGGTCAAACGAACCCTGAATAATTTCAATGCCCAGCGCGAATCTCCAGTTGTTCCGTGTCACGTGTAGAAGAAAATACGAGGCTAGAAGAGGGAGTGATTATCGTTTGGCCGACAAGGGGACACGTTTCCCTATCGAAACCACGAGGGTTCTTGCGACAGGCTCCGGTTTGTAAGAGGTTTGTAATAAAGCTTGGCCCAAATTGTCAATGTTTTTACCACGACATATATGTGCAATGACGTGACACCATGCCACCTTTGATGACTTTCTGGTGAGTTTAGGATTTATGGGGACTTAAAAACCGAGATTCGAAATGTTTGAGGACGAGCCAGGACAGTGGTATTGTTGTAATTCGTTCCCATTCCCGGCATGAGACCTAAACATGCACCCAAGGACACATGTATAATTTTGCTAGCCATTTTGCTGAACTGGAGCATGTATTTGTAGTTCAGATTTGAATTATGGACATTAAATGCCTAGGAAACTCAATTAGTGTATAAAAAGGCCAAACAAACCCTGAATAAGTTTAAGTTTCAGCACGGATATCCTGTCATTCCATGTCGCCCACAGGGGGTACATGTTTCCCTATCGGAACCATGAGGCTTCTTTGAGAGAACCTCCGGTTTGTAAGAGGCTTGTAATAAAACTTGCGCCACAATGGACGAAAATAATTCCTCGACATATAAGTGCCATGTCGTGACACCATGGTAGGTTTCACGATTTTCGGCTTAGTTTTGGATCTACATGGATTTAAAAACCGAGATTGTTTTCACGAAATGTTTTCAAATAGCACACGGTTCACTCATGAAAGCCGATATTCAATGAAAACTTCGTGGAAACCATATTTTAAAGTTTCATAAAAATCTAAAAAAATGTGGAATGTTAAGAAGGTGATGTTTTATTGCGACACAAAATTTCAAGTTGAAAAACATTATGAGATGTGAGCTATGAAAAAGACAAATTCAGCCCTGAAAAGTGACATTACTATTCGGCACTATTCAACGCTGATTTTGTCTTTTTCATAGCTCACATCTCGTAATGTGTTTCAACTTGAAATTTTGTGTGGCAATAAAACATCATCCTCTTAATATCCCACATTTTTTCATCTTTTTTAAACTTCAAAACATCTTTTTCTCATGGTATTCACCGGTTTCCACCGAATGTTGGTTTCCGTATGATATCCCCCTCCCCCACCTGCGCGCGCAATCTGAGTCGTGCGTTCTGACTGGCCAGAACCCAAACCCCATGGATCGTACATGTGCACTGTTGGATGCTCCCAGATCGAACGGCAACCCTGAGCCCTTTCGACAACACATGTAGTACATGGGTAAGCACTATGCGCATGCGTCGTGTAGCTCATGCTTCCTTCTCTACTAGGTTTTCATTCAAAACAGGTTACCGTTTCTCGCCACTCCTCTCATCAGTTTCCCGCCTCTTCACCCAGATATGCATGATGTAGATGTTTGTTTAATTCTTATAGTTCATCTCATCCAAAATCAATTAGTTTTATAAAAAAAATCTATTTTAAGATTCATGGAATTGTGAATTGTAAAAGTAAAAACAAAAAGTGATAATTCATTTAGAAAAAAAATAGTTTGGGCAATAAAGATATGGAAGATTCTAGAGAACAAAGGAGAAGTGCTTGTGTTTTGAGGTTTGTGCATTATGCTTAAGTTCAACCATGGAGTCTTCTAGATTGTACATGTGGCAGAATCTGGTGGAATGTAGATGATATCCAACGGCCAGTAGTGCTCGGATTTGCCATCTCTGTACTGTCGGATTGGCTTCATCCAACGAGCAACTTTCAAAGTTATTCACACACTATATAGGTGTATAGATGTATAGAAATATATAGATGTGTCCCATGCTAGACAAAATAAAGTTTGAGCGCATGCATGGACAACCCCCTCCCCCCACTGCCTCGAAGTTGGGAAACTGACATCGTTCGTATTGAACCAGGCTTGGAGTCGGGTACGGTGTTCGGTTTGTAATGTAGTTGGTGGCCCATCAAAGTTGTGCATTTGGGATTTAAACACATCATACACCATCGTACCCATACATATTTTCGGGCCGCATGTAGTGTGTACGGGGTCTTCTGATCGACCACGTCTCCCTTGTGTGGTTTTTTGTGACGACACGGATATCTATGGGCTCCCCGAGTGTATATATATATCATCCCTTTAACCGATAATGAGGGGTATGTGTTGGCCATGAATGGATTCCTCCTAGTTCGTGTTACGGCCGGTCACCATCAAATGTCGGTCAACCAAAGCTCGAGCTCATGCATTGTCAGGATTCCCTCCCAGATGCTCGGATTGCTGGGTTCAACCTACATCAAACCCTGTGTATGTCGTCCTTAACTACCTTGCCTTCATGGTTGTTGTCTGTATCAAGAGGTAGGCACCACATCTAAATTGTACATTATTCTATATTGAAAACACATATTACCCCTTCCCAACGCACATCATTTTGGGCCACATGCAAGAGGTGCTGGTTTTGTGGTCCCTCTCATGTGATTTTTATGATGGTTCAATCTATTGGCCCAAGCGGTTTATCG
Source organism: Triticum aestivum (assembly GCF_018294505.1). Classification (NCBI taxonomy): domain Eukaryota; kingdom Viridiplantae; phylum Streptophyta; class Magnoliopsida; order Poales; family Poaceae; genus Triticum; species Triticum aestivum. Next base: position 324,207,596 of record NC_057806.1, on the reverse strand, counting down.
ACAACAACAACTTTCATTTGACCAAGCGATAGATTCATTGGTCCGTGTTATGGTAGGCCATGGCGACATGCATGTATGACCAAAGTATCGATCATTACATGCATCCGCCCCGCTAAAACGGAGTGGGAGGTGGTGGGCCAAGCATCCTAGCTAGGTACGACATTATGTCATTATATATATCCTAGCTAGGTAGTTGTTAGGGTGCTTTCAGGTTTGCGAGGCAGGTGCCACCAATGTTATGCATTGTGTATTTAAAGTTTTAATCATCCCCAATATTTGTACATATATTTGGCCACTTCCAGGTGGTTCTTGACTTCTGGCCCCCTCATCGATCTTCAATGACGTGCCCAACCGTGGGCCCACGGGGTCAAAGTTGTGCATTGGAATTTTGAACATCACACAGACCACCCTTTTCACTCATATATATTTGGGCCACATGCTGGTGTGGCTGTCTTTTGACCATCTCTAACGTTATTTTTTGCTGCAAAGGCTCTGATGACCCTCAACGGACACAGGGTATAATATCTTAACCGTGTGCGATACAAGTGCGATGTAAATCACCACGCCTTCGCAAGCGCGAGCAAATTAAGGTGGAGGTACTGGCTCAACCGTGTGCGATGCAAGTGCGCTGAAATCACCACGACCACACAAGCGCGAGCAAATTAAGGTGGAGGTACTGGCTCAACCGTGTGCGATTCAAGTGCGCTGAAATCACCACGACCACGCAAGCGTGAGCAAAGGGTGGAGGTACTGGCTTAACCGTGTGCGATGCAAGTGCGCTGTAAAATCACCACCTGTGCAAGCTAAAGGCGGGTAAGTTTATTTGGAAATTAGGACGAACCATGTGTGATAGACCAGCGAGCTAGAAATATAAAAAACAAACTACCCACCTTGAGCGTTGCAAAAATCGGTGGATCCGCGCCACTTTTCCTTATTATCATACACGCTTATTGTTATTGGACCGTGCGTGATCTTGGGCACTCCCGCCCTGCATCAATTCCTTTACCCAAATTTTAGTAGCCGTCGTACTTCAACTGTCGCCCACACTCCTCCAGCCCCGACCTTAATTATAGTAAAATTGCAGTAGCCGAGGCATTTGAACCGCCGCCCTCCCTCGTCCACCACCATCTCCACCCACCATTACTAAAATTTTCAATAGCCGCTATCGGTGTCAAAACCGGCGGATCTCGGGTAGGGGGTCCCGAACAGTGCGTCTAAGGAGGATGGTAACAGGAGGCAGGGGACACAATGTTTTACCCAGGTTCGGGCCCTCTTGATGGAGGTAAAACCCTACGCCCTGCTTGATTATTCTTGATAATATGAGTAGTACAAGAGTTGATCTACCACGAGATCGGAGAGGCTAAACCCTAGAAGCTAGCCTATGGTATGATTGTATGTTGTCCTACGGACTAAAACCCTCCGGTTTATATAGACACCGGAGGAGGCTAGGGTTACACAAGGTCGGTTATAAAGGAGGAGATATGCATATCCGTATTGCCTAGCTTGCCTTCCACGCCAAGTAGAGTCCCATCCGGACACGGGACGAAGTCTTTGATCTCGTATCTTCATAGTCCAACAGTCCAGCCAAAGGATATAGTCCGGCTGTCCGGATCCAGGACTCCCTCAGTAGCCCCTGAACCAGGCTTCAATGACGATGAGTCCGGCGCGCAGTGTTGTCTTCGGCATTGCAAGGCGGGTTCCTCCTCCGAATACACCACAGAATAGTTTGAATACAAGGATAGTGTCCGACCCTGCAAAATAAGTTCCACATACCACCGTAGAGAGAATAATATTTCCACAAATCTAATCTGCTAACACGTTTTGGCAGCATGACATCACGCCACGGCCCGGTAATTATTTGAACCGTTTTTCTTTAACCAACCCCGCACATAACGCGAGGCGGTTTCTTGACACGTCTTGTCAAAGCAGAGACCGTGTTCCCCTTATCACGGGATTCTCATTAATACAAACGTGGGTAACCCAACCGTGCCTGTTGGTATGACTCCTAGATCTTAGGTAAGTCTCGAACGGCCACAAGGAGGACGTCTGATATTCATCCCCTTTATAAAGGGACAAGGCTTTTTCTTTTTTCCCTCCCAAGCTCAATCGAATCCTTCCCCCGCCTTGAGTTCTAACACCCAAAGCCAAGGTCAGGTGCTTCGGACCTTCAATCATGTCCGGATCCAGCCTTCAAGGCCGGTGGATGCCTTCCTCCGTCACGGAGGAGGACATCAAGAAGTTGAGGGAGGCCAGATATCTGACCGCCGAAATTTCGCACAGGCTGCTCGCCCGAGGGCAGGTCGTCCCTACTCCCGAACCCAACGAGAGCGTTGTGTTCGTCTCCCACTTCCTCCGAGGACTAGGCCTCGCTCTGGATCCCTTTGTTAGGGGTCTTATGTTCTATTACGGGCTGGATTTTCACGATCTGGCCCCAGATTCCCTTCTTCACATCTTGTCATTCATTGTCATTTGTGAGGCCTTCCTCCGCATTACCCCTCACTTCGACCTATGGCTCAAGACCTTCGATGTGAAGCCGAAGATGGTCGAGGGGCAGTACGCAGCGTGCGGAGGTTCTCTAATAAGCAAAATTGCTGACGCTCCATGGCCAAAGGGTTCCTTTCCAGAGGTGTCCGGATTGTGGCAACGGGAGTAGTTTTACGTCACAGCTCCCCAAAGTGCCAAGTGGGTAGCTGCCCCCACCTTTCGCTCGGGCCCTCCACCACAACTGATGTCATGGATCAACAGGGGACTGAGCTGGGGTCCATCCAAGGATGTGCCAATACTGCAGAGCCGTATCTGAGATCTCTTTGAGGGAGATTTCAGTCTGGTTATGGTAATGCAAGTTATGCTGGTTCGTCGAGTCCAGCCTTGCAAATGCCGGCCCCTCCGCATGTGGGAATTCAACCCGGAAGGACCGCGCACTATTCGGAATTTCCTTGGCATGACGCACGAGGAGATGTACAAATTGTTCTTCGGACCCCAAATAGAGTGTCCGGACACCACCGAGGACGTGGGCCTGAGCTGCAACCGCCCCGCGGCCCAAGTAACTAATCCCATGGCCGAACACGGGGAAGGAAGAGGACTACCTCTGAAGATCTGGAAACTAAGGCTTCCAAACAGGAGAAGAAATCTCCGCCAGAGGGTCCTACCTCGGAGGGTATTCTTGCCGCACAATGTCCGCGCGGGGATCAGCCCTCTACCGAGCTGTAAGTAATCAAAAAGTACTTAATAGTGAAGATATCCTACCTTACTTCCGAAGACAATAACCGATGCTTGTAAATTGTAGTCCGGATCGTAGCCCTTCTCGACAGAGTTCATCTTCAGGGGATCTTCTTCCGGAGATGATGGAGAGCGAAATGCCTCCCCCAGACTCCCCAGCTCAAGAAGCGGTCGACCTTGAAGTGTCGTCGTGAAGGGTATCTCTGGATCCAATATCGCCAGAGGATAACCCTTTGGCTGCCCGACATCCCCAGTATCCGGCTCCTGAGGAGAGCGACAGCAAGGGTCCGTACTGTGTGCGATCGGACGCGCTGAAGGATCTTCTAGGGAAAGCTGTCGTCTCGGAAGCGCATTGTACGCTAATGGGTACGGTAATTGAAAGGATTTCATCCGCCGAAAGCAGTTTGCACGAAGCTTTTATGAGTCTGCTGAAAGGCTTCGAGGTACGTAAAATAATGTATGCCTTTAATAGTATCGCATATGTTAGGTATGCCTATGCAGATAGTAGCCCCTGAGACTCTGGTTGTCGTCGAAAACGGCGGCAAACAGAGGATCATAGTCCCAGGTAATAACCAGACCGCCTTTATGTGCAGGTGGTTGAAGCTCCGGTGGTTAGCCGGACTGATGGGTTTGCCAAACTAAAGCGGCAACTGGATGCGGCAGATGCCGATATCGTGCTTGTCAACAAGCGGCTTGACGAGGCACAGGGTGAGTGATTTTTCTGGTGATCGTCACATAATAAGAGCAGCATGATGCCAATATCTTTAATATGTTGTGACTGCAGATGGAGCAGCCACCGTGGAGACCCTTCGGGCGGAGCTTGCTCGAGCCAAGGAGCAAGCAAGGAGTGGCAATGCGGCCGCTTTACAGGCGGCCGAAGAGTTAAGGGCCGAACAGGCCGCACATTGCGAGAGCAAAGAAAAAATTTCCAAGATGGCCGTGGAGTTAAAAGATGCTGCTGACCGTTACCGGCTTCTTGAAGAGGAAAACCGGGCGAAGGCGACGGACCTGGAGAAGGCCCGAGTGGCTACCAAGGAAGCCCACTCCAAAATTAGAGCGATGAAGGAGGAGCTGAATCAAGCTGCAGATATCGTGTCTAGGAAGCCCTTCTTGTTGCGGGCTAAGTTCGGAGATCCGAAGTATGCCCCTCTGGACCGGCTATGGAGTTCTGCGGACGCGTACATGGATTTGGCTGCAAGTGCTGCTGATGCAGCTGAGTACTTCAAGGATCAGAAAGGTCCCGAAGTGAAAAAGCTATTCTAGTCATAGTTTCATGCTCCAGTCCGTCCGCTGCTGCTGGAAGAGCGATTGACCGGTTGGGCCGAGCTCCATAGGTTGTCCGGACTTGCCATGAGGTCCGTTGTGGATCACCTGTGGCCGAGAGGGCCAAGGACGAGTAGCTACTTTAGCTTAGTGCAACAATTCATTGAAGCTGTGCCACGCATCGATGCTGTAAAGAGATCAGCATGCATAGAAGGTGCGCGGATGGCCCTTGCCCGTGTCAAAACATACTGGGCGGAGATGGAGGCCACCACTGTTGCGGCACAGGGTTCGGCCATAGGCCGAGTGGCTGCCGAGCACTACTTTGAAGAAGTCCTTTGAAGAATATTATTTTCCAGTGACATGTAGTCCCATTGTACAAACAATGTTTTATTGAATATATCAAGGCTGTATTTATACTTTTGCCCGAAAGTGCTATGATGCCTCATGTGCGGCCGTTTATGTATATATGTATATAACCTGAAAGATGGCAGTCGTCGGCTTCAGCCCCCACGCATATAATGCGGGGGTGTTCGCAGAACACGCATGTTCACACTTGATCCAAAGTCTTGATCCATTAAGGAGGTGATAGCGCAGCAAACTAGGCAACTGGACTATAATGCTTTAACACTTTCACTTAGCCAGAGGAGTTTGACAGTGGGGCTACTATATAGCCCCTGGTGGCTCCGCGCTCATCCAGATTCGGGGCGCGTACATGCCTGGACGGGAAACGACCCTTCGTTAAGACGGAGGAATCCCGAAGATTCCTCTAGGTCATCGAGTGGTTGACCAGTCTCACGCTATATCATGACAGTCAGTTTTTGGCTTTCTCTACTGAGGTGCTCGTCCGGATGAACCAGGGCACAATTGCAGTAGTTCTCCTGGTGCCGCCTTAGCCGATAGAGTGGAACGTAAGGCAGCAAAACATAGGAGCTGGGCAAACCCAACATTTGACCAAAGACATGATTTGGAGCTGATGCATATAAGGCCAAACTCGCGATGCCGAACACTCCCTAAGGTATTCGGTCTTTATGATGTAAACCGGGCCTAAACGGTGCCCTTTGTAATAAGCCCCTGGTGTCCACGTACATGCAATATTCTGGCATGGCCACATGCCAATACGTCAGCATCCTTCTCAATTGTACTGAGAATCCGAGGGATGTTTATCAACAAGAGACAGTAAAAAAGGTTTCCGCAGGGTCTTAATCTAAAAAGAATCCTTGGAACGGGTCCCTGCTGCACGTCTGCGCCTGTGTCTCCGTTGTGCCGTGTCCTGGACGGGTGTAGCACGATGGTCATCTGTAAAAGAGAGGAACTTAGTTGAAAAATTGTCGTGCAAAAAGGTAGGTTATACTAAATAAACCATGTACAGTTCAAAATGAGTAAAGTTGAGCCTAATTGTCACTTGTTTTGCGCGCGTTGAGCCCCTTGTATTGTAATAGGGGTATAGCCATCAAACCTGTATTAATTACATATAGCTGCGCCGGACTCGTCCAACCGCGTCCGTGGTATTAACGACCTGTCAGATGCTTTAGTTGGTGAGGCCGTTTAGTGTGCGGCTGCCAAGGCAGCCGCATGGTCTTCCGCGTGCAAGGAGCGCTCAATGTTTCCATTTACTGTAATGATGCCACGTGGACCGGGCATCTTAAGCATGAGAGAAGCGTAATGCGGTATTGTGTTAAAGCGAGCGAAAGCTTCGCGTCCAAGTAGTGCTTGATAGCCACTTTGGAACGGAGCGATATGGAACGTTAGATTTTCGCTGCGGAAGTTATCAGGAAAGCCGATCTCTAGTAGCAGGGAGCCCGTGCAATGGGCCTCTGGGCCTACCGTTACTCCTTTAAAGGTAGTATTGCTGCGGCTAATTTTTGTTGGGTCTATCCCCATTTTGCGGACTGTGTCCTGATATATCAGGTTTAGACTGCTGCCGCCGTCCATCAGGACTCGTGTGAAGTGGTATCCGTCAATTATTGGGTCTAATACCAAGGCAGCCCATCCTGCACGCTGGATACTTGCCGAGTAATCCTGATGGTCGAAGGTGATCGGTTGGGACGACCAGTGGCAGAACTCCGCGGTGATAGGCCCTGGGGCATGTGTCTCTAGGAGTGCTGCTTTGTTTCTCCCCTTTGTCACGTGTAACACGTTTACTATTTTGACTTCTGGTGGGATTTTCTTCTGTTCCCCAGTGCTTTGCTTGCGAGGCTCGTCCTCGTCTTCGCTTGGTGTATCCTGCCCCTTATGTTCGGCGTTGAGCTTGCCAGACTGCTTGAAGACCCAACATTCTCTATGGGTATGATTTGCAGGTTTATCGGGGGTGCTATGGATCTGACATATTTGGTCCAGAATCTTGTTTAGGCTGGACAGTTCGTCTCTGTTGCCTTTGGAGGGCAGCTTTTGCTGACCTGGCCGAGAGCTTCTGAATCCGGCATTTACCGTTGTGCTCTTCGGGCTGTCTTCTTTATTCCAGCGCTTGTTTTTGCTGCGTCGTGATTTCCCATTTCCGTCCCTGACTTCAGATGTACTTGGGTCGCTGGTGCTGCATTGGGCTAACCAGCTGTCCTCGCCCGTGCAAAAGCGGGTCATGAGGCTTGTTAATGTTGCCATTGTTCTCAGCTTTTCTTGGCCGAGGTGTTTGGCAAGCCATTCGTCTCGAACGCTGTGCTTGAAAGCTGCTAAGGCTTCGGCGTCCGGACAGTCAACCATTTGGTTCTTTTTAGTGAGGAACCTGTTCCAAAGCTTTCGGGCTGACTCTCCAGGCTGTTGAGTTATATGACTTAAATCATCTGCATCTGGTGGTCGGACATAGGTCCCTTGAAAATTTGCCCGAAAGGCGTCTTCGAGCTCTTCCCAGCTTCCAATGGAGTTTTCGGGGAGGCTTTTAAGCCAGTGACGAGCTGGCCCTTTGAGCTTGAGGGGTAAGTACTTGATGGCGTGGAGATCTCTCCTCGAGCCATATGGATATGGAGGATGTAGTCCTCAATCCAGACCCTAGGGTCTGTCGTTCCGTCGTACGCCTCTATGTTTACGGGTTTGAATCCCTCTGGAAATTCATGGTCCAGCACCTCATCAGTGAAACATAGGGGGTGTGTGGCACCCCTGTATTTGGGTGTACCGTGGTGTTGGGATGTTTGTTGTGTTGCATTGCATGCTAGAGCGCGCTTGCGTGGCCCATAGATGGATCTGGTTGCGCCGTCTTTTTGATGCGAGCCCTCACGTGGATCGCGTACTGGCTTATGTGCGGCGTCATTTGCCGCTCTATGTTGGCCACGAGGTCGTCTCGACCGGATGGCCATTTTGTTTTTTGGTTGCGGGGGATCTAAGGCCTCCTCATCGAATTCAGGTAGCAACTTTCGCTTCGGGTAGCTCTTGGTGTGGCGATTACCGCTGTACTTCGCTGTAGTGTTGAGTACTTCACTCCATCTGATTCTAAGTGTGTCTTGTGCAGCCCTGAGCATTTGCTTCTGCTTTTTCAAACTCCTCGCAGTGGCAACAAGCCTTTGATGGGCATTCTGTTGCTCCAGGTGCCTGTCCGGTGTGATGTCGTCTGGACTGTTATCTTCGACAGAGTCGGGTTGTTCGGTTTGATTCTCTGTGTTATCGTGGTCGGGCGATGGTTCACCCTGCTCTATCGCTGGGTCTATATGATCGCTGTTTTTGCCGAGGCGGGATTTGGAGCGGCGCTTACGCCGCCGCTTTGACTGCTTCTCGAGGGAACAACCCTTCGCTGCGTCCTTCCGTTCCTCATCGTCGTTTTATTTGGGTGTGTCCACCATGTATACATCATATGATGAAGTGGGCGTCTAGTGCCCTGTGGGTAGTGGTTCCTGATCGTCTCCTGCATCGTCATCCATACCGTCGATGTCTTCGGAGTCGAAGTAGAGCATGTCGGTCAAATCATCGACAGTGGCTACTAAGTGGGTGGTGGGTGGGCAGCGAATTTCTTCTTCATCCGCATCCCAATCCTGCCGAACATAGTTCGGCCAGGACTCTCCTGACAGGGAGAGAGACCTTAATGAGCTTAGTATGTCGCCGAAGGGCGAGTGCTAAAAGATATCCGCAGAGGTGAACTCCATGACCGGCACCCAATCGGATCCGATAGGCACGAGCGCAGGCGGTTCGGAGTCCGTGGCCGGGGAAGAATCCGACAGTTTGGCACCACGGCTCTCGTGAAGGGTAAGGTCGATACTCATCTCGATCGCCGATGAAAATGCGGCCTCCATGGCGGGGTCTATCCACCCATCCCTGGATGGTGCAATTGGCTCCGAATTGAGGGTCGGAGCGGTCGCCGGTGCGATCTCCCAAACACTGTCCGATGGTAGAGCTAAATCATGCTCATCGTGACCGTGCGGCGCACTTGGCAAGGGCCCGAATCCGTCGAAGATCAAGTCTCCGTGGATGTCGTCTGTGTAGTTTAAGTTTCCAATTCTGACCTGATAGCCAGGGGCGTAGCTCTTGATCTGCTCTAGATGGCCAAGCGAGTTAGCCCGCAGTGCGGAGCCACCGAACAAAGAGATCTGTCCAGGGAGAAAAGTCTCACCCTAGACTGCATCGCTATCTATGATTGAAGGAGCCATCAAGCCTAATGATGACGACACAGAGGAACTCTCAATGAAAGCACCAATGTTGGCGTCAAAACTGGCGGATCTCGGGTAGGGGGTCCCGAACTGTGCGTCTAAGGCGGATGGTAACATGAGGCAGGGGACACGATGTTTTACCCAGGTTCGGGCCCTCTGGATGGAGGTAAAACCCTACGTACTGCTTGATTATTCTTGATAATATGAGTAGTACAAGAGTTGATCTACCACGAGATCAGAGAGGCTAAACCCTAGAAGCTAGCCTATGGTATGATTGTATGTTGTCCTACGGACCAAAACCCTCCGGTTTATATAGACACTGGAGGAGGCTAGGGTTACACAAGGTCGGTTACAAAGGAGGAGATATGCATATCTGTATTTCCTAGCTTGCCTTCCACGCCATGTAGAGTCCCATCCGGACACGGGACGAAGTCTTCAATCTCGTATCTTCATAGTCCAACAGTCCGGCCAAAGGATATAGTCCGGCTGTCCGGAGACCCCCTAATCCAGGACTCCCTCAGCCGCGACGTATCCTCAAACACCACCCCCCTCCACAGTCCCCCACTCGTCCTTGCCCCCCCTCAAACCCTAGCCCACGGCGGCCGTCGGTGCCACCGCCAACCTGTAACACCCCGGATGTAACTTACCCAATTTGTACTCCAACTCTTGCCGTTTCCGGCGTTAAGTTATTTTATTTTCTCGGGTTCGGGTTTTTGCCTCCATATGTTGTTGCCGTTGTCATGCATCTCATATCATGTCATCATGTGCATTGCATTTGCATACGTGTTCATCTCATGCATTCGAGCATTTTCCCCATTGTCCGTTTTGCATTCCGGCGCTTCGTTCTCCTCCGGTGGTCTTTTCTACCTTTCTTTCGTGTGTGGGTATTAAACATTTCTGGGTTAGACCGAGACTTGCCAAGCGTCCTTGGTTTACTACCGGTAGACCGCCTGTCAAGTTTCGTATCATTTGGACTTCGTTTGATACTCCAACAGTTAACCGAGGGACCGAAAAGGCCTCGTGTGTGTTGCAGCCCAACACCCCTCCAATTTGGCCCAAAACCCACCTAAACCCTCTCCATCATCTAGAGCGTTCGATCACGATCGCGTGGCCGAAAACCGCACCTCATTTGGACTCTCCTAGATCCCTCTACCTATAAAATAGCATCTCCCCCGTAATTTTCGGGTCATTCCACCCCTAACCCTAGCCCCGCTCCTCTTCGCGCGGCCGGACACATCCGCCGGCCGCCGGAAACATCGCCGCCACCACTCAGGAGCTGCCACGTGGCCCCCTGCGCCGCCTCCACCGCTCCGTCCCGGGAGGCCCAAGTCGGGCCCCCACGAGCCCATTGTCCGCCGCCGCCCGGGTCTTCCTCCTCCTCCCGCGCGGTCGTGCGCCGCCCGAGCCGCCCTGCTACTCCGCCGCTCCGGCCGCTGCAGACACCGATGCCGGTGACCTCCGTCGCGGCCGCCCCTCGCTGGCGACCGCCGTCCTCCGTCGCTCCTTGCTCACCGGCCACCGCGGAATCCATCACCGCCGCCCGCCGCCCTGGCCACCGGCGCCCGCGTCCCTCCGCCGGCCTCCGCAGCTCCGGCAATTGCCGGCTGTCAAGTCCATCTCCGGCGGTGCCTTGAAGTCCGTGCTCCGGTGAAGAGTATACGCGCCAGATCCAGATCCAGATTCGAGATGGTTGACTTTTCATCCCCGAACCCTAAATATTTGCAAACTTTGGCATGTCATAACTCTCTCATCGTAGATCCGATTTATGCGTGTAGCATATCAAAATGTTCGCCTCAGAGAGCACATCATTTCATTACATTGCATCATTTTCATTTGAGTTCATCTTGATGCCCGAAATGCTGTTAGAAGAGGGCTACTTGAGATATTTGTCAGATCTGCTACTCCATTTAGATATTTGTCATTTTTGCCATGATTATTGTGTGCATGATATGCCCATGAGCTCTACATATGTTTTGTTAAGGGTTTTGCAATCTTTCCAGAGGTGTAACCCATGTATTTTTGTGATGTGTGTGGTGACTAGCACAAGCTTGCAAAGTGAGGCACTTGGTAATGCTGATTTCAGGGACTTAGTATTTCCACCAAGTCCTTGAGCTGTTTATCTCATATGGCCATATGTTCATGTTGTTTCCTAGTGATCCGTGCCTCTTTTGAGGATGATCAGTAATGATGTTTTGTTAACCTTGTAGTGCTCTATCCATCCATGTCTTTGTTTGCAATTATGGAGCACCCTAGCTTGAGTCAATCGAGCTCTACTTTTGTCATTTCGTAAATCTGGGCAGATTGTCTACTTGTTAGCGATTTTGCCGATGATGTTGTAGTTGATCCGTGCATGCTATACTATTGTTCTTGCCATGTCTAGCTTGCATTTTGTGTATTCTTGATGGGTGTATGCTTATATTGTCATGACTTGTTCTGTAGTGAGTGCATCGAGCTCGTAAACATGCCTACTTGATATCTGTTTTCAGCATGCTCCAGTTTTCACTAAGTCTGAGAACTGATTATGTTTTTGCCATGTTCACATGCTTGCAAATGTATTTTCTGATCCCTTTTGGCTCAAGGTCACTAAGGGACTTTTGTTAAGCTCTTTGAGTAGCTCCATGCCATGCTTTACTTTTCCATGTTCAGGTCATGTAGCATGTAGTTTTGTTGCTCCGAAGAGTGCTGTCTGATCTGATATTCCAGACAAGTGTTAATTTCACTAAGTCTGAGATCTGTTTGCCATATGCATTTTTGCCATGCTTGTTTGAACCTGTTAATGGATGAATTGGCCCTAGCTCAGTGCTAGACTTTTGTTAAGAATCTTGAATACATCCCTGCCATGTATTTTGTTGCCATGTTTGAGTGCTGTAGCATGTTCATCTTGTTGCATTTAGTTGGCTACTTGCTGTAAATCGCAGACCGGTGTCATATTTGAATTGCTTGCTATTTCCAAACCGTAACTCCGATTCCGGCGTTCTTTATATCGTTTTCAAGCGATTTCATCTCATCTTTCCAGTGGCACACTTGGTTTTCCAAGTTGAGGCCAGGTTCATGCATCCCTTGTCAAATCTTGCATATGCATCCCGCATCGCATCCCGCATAGCATACCATCCTTGCATCCTATTGATTGATCTTTGCACGTGGTTGATTGTGTTCCCTTTGCTTGTTTGTCTTATTTGGGTAGAGTCGGGAGACGAGTTCGCTAACGAGGAGCCTGTTGAGTTTGCTTTTGAGGATCCAGTCAACTCTGACAACTTTGCAGGCAAGATGATCATACCCTCGAAATCATTACTATCTTTGCTTTGCTAGATGCTCGCTCTTTTGCTATGCCTATGCTACGATGCCTACCACTTGATTTCAAGCCTCCCAAATTGCCATGTCAAACCTCTAACCCACCATGTCCTAGCAAACCGTTGATTGCCTATGTTACCGCTTTGCTCAGCCCCTCTTATAGCATTGCTAGTTGCAGGTGAAGATTGGAGACCGTTCCTTGTTGGAATATTATTTACTTGTTGGGATATCATTATATTATCTTGTTATCTTAATGCATCTATACACTTGGTAAAGGGTGGAAGGCTCGGCCTCTCACCTAGTGTTTTGTTCCACTCTTGCTGCCCTAGTTTCCGTCATATCGGTGTTATGTTCCCGGATTTTGCGTTCCTTACGCGGTTGGGTTATAATGGGAACCCCTTGATAGTTCGCCTTGATTAAAGCTTTTCCAGCAATGCCCAACCTTGGTTTTACCATTTGACACCTAGCCTCTTTTTCCCTTGGGTTTTCGGAGCCCGAGGGTCATCTTATTTTAGCCCCCCCTGGGCCAGTGCTCCTCTGAGTGTTGGTCCGACCGAGTAGACTGTGGGGCCACCTCGGGGAAACTTGAGGGTTGGTTTTACTCGTAGGATGTCTCATCTGAGTGTGCCCTGAGAACGAGATATGTGCAGCTCCTATCAGGATTTGTCGGCACATTCGGGCGGTGTTGCTGGTCTTGTTTTAACCTGTCGAAGTGTCTTGAAGAACCGAGGTACCGAGTCTGATCGGAACGTCTCGGGAGGAGGTCTATTCCTTCGTTGACCGTGAGAGCTTGTCATGGGCTAAGTTGGGACTCCCCTGCAGGGATTTGAACTTTCGAAAGCCGTGCCCGCGGTTATGGGCAGATGGGAATTTGTTAATGTCCGGTTGTAGATAACTTGAACCTTAACTAAATTAAAATGAATCAACTGAATGTGTTACCGTGATGGCCTCTTCTCGGCAGAGTCTGGGAAGTGGACACGGTGTTGGAGTAATGTTTGCCGCAGGATTTTCCCTCTAGTTATGCATTCGCACTTTGCCTCCTCTTCTCGCTCTCTTTTGCGAACAGGATAGCCACCATATTTGCTAGTTGCTTGCTGCAGCTCCACATATTTACCTTGCCTTACCTATAAGATTAAATAGTCTTGATCACGAGGGTGCGAGATTGCTGAGTCCCTGTGGCTCACAGATTACTATTACACCAGATGCAGGGCCTGATGATTCCGCTCCAGGTGACGCGCTTGAGCTCAAGTGGGAGTTCGACGAAGACTCTCAACGATACTATGTTTCCTTTCCTGATGATCAGTAGTGGTGCCCAGTTGGGGGTGATCGGGACCGTGTCGCATGTTGGGTTATCTTTTATTTTGGCGCCGTAGTCGGGCCATGAGTGTTTGGATGATGTAATGTTATTTATGTACTTGATTGACGTGGCGAGTGTAAGCCAACTATGTTATCTCCCCTTTTATTATCTATATTACATGGGATGTTGTGAAGATTGCCTAACTTGTGACATATGCCTTCAATGCGATTAGGCCTCTAAGTCGTGCCTCGACACGTGGGAGATATAGTCGCATCGAGGGTGTTACACAACCCCTGTCGGTATGCCTGTTCCTCCTAGCATATATAATAAAGTTCATGTTACCCAGCGATTCCCATACCATTGCCCCACTCCCCCTGAGTTTTTAGATGAGGCCTGCGGTGTCCCTTCCCGCTAGATCCACATCCCCTGCTCCAGAATGTCTCAGCCTAAGCTCGACCACGTATCCCGGGGAGCCCGACGAGCGTTCGGCCAAGAAGAGGTTTATCATGGCCTCTCCGGCAGACGTTGGCGAGGTGGCCGCCGTTCGCCCCGACCTATCGATCCCGGAGCAACACGCCGCCGCAGAAGCCGGCGAAGACATTTACTACGTTGCCATGCCGAAGGCTTCATGTCAGCGGGCTAGCGTATTACTGTATCTCAGGAAAGCTGGCTACGACATCAAGCTCGTCCACACTGACGGCTTTTCACGCGGGCCATGTCACAGGTTAAGTGGTCCATCCCCAACCCCTCTGGTTCAACCACCGTCGATCTCTTCGACGGCCCTGCCTCTGATCTCCTCCGCCAAGCGGTCAAGGATTTGCGAGCTTTATACGCCATCGAGCCCATTTTATCATTTTTGAAGGACACGTTCTACGGCAGCGGCTTGGGATCCTCACTTGCCAAGTCAGATCTCATCGACCACGACCACGACCACGAGGAGGGCCCACAAAGGTTCTTCCAAGGTGAAGCAACCCATCTGTGACATCAGAGAGCACACCATGGGTCTGTGCTCTTCCAAATGGAAGGATCCCGTCCATGAAATATGAAGCAACATTCTATCAGCAAATCTTACCTTTTCTAGCTTGCCAACCCGTACTCTTTGTTGTAGTAGCATTTGTCGTGTGGTGCCTTAACTATGCCGTGTTTAATTATTTCAGTTATGCAAAAATGTATTGTTTAATAGGTCTATGTGATGTTTAAGTATGAATTGTCCACTTCAGTTTCACGAATGGCTATATTTGGTTGTTTATAGTGAGTAGATGCCTTGTTTATCTGTATTTGGTTGTTAGGTTGGTTGGAGTGAGAATTTTTCCAGTTATCGAGCAGATGCCTTGTTTATCTGTATTTGGTTCTTAGTTTGGTTGCAGTGAGCATTTGTCCAGTTATCAAGCCGATGCCTTGTTTATCCGTAGTTGTTTGTTAGGTTGCTTTTTTTAGCATTTGTCCAGTTATCAAGCAGATGCCTTGTTTATCTATATTTGGTTGTTAGGTTGCTTTTTTTAGCATTTGTCTAGTTATCAAGCAGATGCCCTGTTTATCTTTATCTACTTGTTAGGTTGGTTGAAGTGAGCATTTGTCTAGTTTTCAAGCATATGCCCTGTTTATCTGTATTTGCTTGTTAGGTTGGTTGCAGTGAGACCCTGTCTAGTTTTCAATGGCTATATTTGGTTGTTATACTGGTCAGTTATGCCTTGTTTATTTTAGTTATTCACAATGTGTTGTTCATTATGTGCAAGTCAGAACTGTGCCTCTCGACTACATCAATACCAGTTTGAACGGCTATATTTAGTTCCAGTTACTCCTGGTGTAGTTAACACATGCTCTTTATTTCAGTTTTACATATTTATCCAGTGTGATGTTTAAGCATTACCTACATTCTATTCATTTTCAACAATACCAGTTTGAATTGCAATATTTGATGGCTGTTAAGCCTGATATCGGTAACATTGCCTTCCATTTTATATCTGGTTTAACAGCATGATGAAACCAACACATTCAAGCTATCATTTGGAGATGATGTTGTTTACCTTTGCTATATTTGTTTGATTTTAATATTGTTGTACTTATCATGCCTTTCCACTACTCATGCAGGACAACAATGGGAGTGGCCACCATTTTCCGCCAAGGTTAGCTTCATCCCTCGGCTTGCACTCCCCCTGTCGTTCCATAATGTAGTGCATATAGATCCAGGCCTGGACACTAGTTAGCTTCTAATATTAACTTGTTGCTTGTAGGTACATATGCCCTTGGCAATGATGCACACATCGACCCTTTTTGCGTATGGGGCAATGAGATATTGATGAACAAGCATCAAGTGAGGAAACTGATAAGGATTATTAGCAAAAAGATATGAATGGAGGCAAGCAAATTATCTGTTTATGCTCTATCCAACACAACAGTGAGCTATAGGATGGTAACTACAAACTCTACAGCCTTCTCTATTTACTGCCCATAATGAGTTGTTAGACAACAATGTCTGAATCTTCTTCGTTCCCAGTGGTTCCCGAAGCAGTTCAATCAAGATTACCTCGCAAAGTACATGATTGGTGGACACACAATGAAGGTTAAAGTATTTCATCCAGACTACAATGAGCATCGAGAAGTCCTAATGAAGACAGTGAAGGATGGACGGGCAGCCATCACAAGGGGTTGGCCTAGAGTCGTGCGCGCAATACACCTGGAGGAGGGCACAATATGGGCATTCCGCTTCACCTTCTCCAGCAACCAGAATGTCTTTCGCCTCTCTCTTTACAGTCTTTAGTACAACTATGGTTTATCATTCTTTACTTGGTGCTTCTGTAGTTCTTCAGTATATGTACCTGTGCATCGAATTATGGATTCGTGGTTGAACCTATATTTGTAATAAACATGGTTGGATATGAAATAAGTGATTGCCTACTTTCAAATTCAAAACATGTGATTTTTAGATTAGGGATTAATTAGGGATTACACTGCACACGGTTTGCGAAACAGAAACGTCTGCGATATACATGGAGATTAGAAACGTTTCTAGGATCCACTACGTGTGCGATCAATCTCTACTGCACACACGACTTTCTCTTGAAAACTGTTTGCGTTAGGCCACCTTGCGCAAACATTTACCACATAAGAAGTGTGTGTGATGGACACCCTTTGACACATAGTTTCTACTACGCACCGTGTGTGATGCATTCAATAACGCAAACAATAAAGTATTAATATCGTGTGCAATGGCAATGCTATCACAAACGATTAAACGAATTTTTTTGTGCGATGTACCTATGAACGGGAACGTTTCCCTTGGAGCGACTGTGTGGGATGTACATACGAACGGAAACGTTTAGCGGGGACTGACTGCGTGGGATGTACTTGCGACCAGAAACAATTTTGCCATATAATTGTATTTTTAGCTCTACTATACGTATTTCCGTATTTGAGCGCTCGCCGGTCGCACACGACCTCATTTTGCCGAGGTGTGTGCCAGGAGGGCATATCCTCGATGGTTTCTGGGTCGTGTGGGAAGGACCCCCCTATCGCCCACACTCACTTGGCGACGGTTCCAAATGCCATTGCGGAAAGGGGTTATAAACTGTTTGTTTAGCACCGACGTGCACCAGTGTTTGACACACTTGCAAAATAATTCCCCATGCCTTTGTTATCTCACTTCTTGACCTTAAACTTTGTCCATAATTTTTTTCGTTATTTTCCTGAGCTCCACCAAAATTCTCAAACATTTCTAGACCTACCAAACATCGACTTCTTTCACCCACTCATTCGAATTAAATTCAAATGAGTTTGGATCTAGGTTGCCCAACACCCTTCCAGCCATTTGTGTTAAATCATTCGTATTTTCCCGATCTCAGGAAAATATCTCACTAGTCCATACTCCTTCTCCAACCTCTTCCTTTTCTCTCTTTTCTTTTTTCTTTTTCTGTAAATGGAAAAGAGAGAAGCCCAATAGAACACCCGTAGCTGGGCCGGCCTCCCAGGCCCACCTAACCCTGTCTTAACCCTAGACCGATCCCCTGCTCTCTCTCTCGATCGAACCCTCTCCCCCTCGTCCTTCCTCTAGCGCCACCACCCCTTTGTTTCGATCCCCATCGCCACACCATCTCTCACCCGATCCCCTTCACACCCACACGGCCCAGTGCCTCCCCGTCGACCACGTCGCCTCCGCACCACTAGCCGACCACCAGAGCTCCTTGACCTCGCCTCAACCGGCGCCACCAGCCTTACCGGAGACCCAGCAGACGCGGCGCCTCTGCCCAACCTCTGCTCCCGCCTGCACGCCTCCACCTTGCTATGTCGCCGGACCTTCCCGCTGCCAGCACCACCGCATCCTCCCGCTTGCGCCGCCCTCCGTCCCTTCCTTCGTTGAACGGCCATGGCCCCTCTGCTCCGCCCGTCGCCTCTATTGTCCTCCTCAACGCCCTACTCGACCTCTCCACGGGCCATGGACGTGTGCTGTCGCTTGCCTCTGTTGCGCGCGCCCCGTCTTCCTCGTCGTGCCCGCTCCTCTGCCTATCTCGCCCTGCTGCCCGCGGCCGCCTCCATGTTTTGTTCCTTGCGGGCAGCGATCCATGCCCTTCGACCACCGATCCCGTCGTTGGATGCCAAGACCGCCTTGTGTTGTTTCGGTTGGTTCATACCAAGTCTCGCAAGACTGGAGGCCTGTTGTGATGCTTCGTTTTGGATAACCAAGTACCCCGGCAGCGTGTACATCTACACCGCCAAGACCGGAACGCCAAGTACATGGATATGCCAAGTTCCTCTCCGATACGTGTACGACTACCGTCGTTGTAGATCCGACAAGACCTCTAAGATCGACTTCATGGACCGACAAGTACCACGACGACCGTTTTTCGCCAAGTACACCTTCAGATCGCCAAGTTGGACTACAATCGTCGTGAACCGCTTCTAGAATGTGTACCACTACTTCCTCTACGACCATCCTGAGAATGTCTACTTGCCCTACACCGCATTGAACATGATCCGCTCCGAAAATGTACGCTTCGAAGGTATAATCGTCGAGACGATGACCCGTGGACAAATGCTTTTGTTGTATGAGATGCTCACATTTGCACCATACCCGACTTGTTCGTCGCACATTGTCACTCGTTTCCTTGCCACCTTCATGTGGGACACCCGGTTATCGGGATCACCCCACCATTCGTGCATGACACGCTCCCATCACACTTCTTTTGCACCGGTCTCTCAACGAGTTACCGGAACCGATATGTTGTCGTGGCATCATTTTTGGATTCGTCGCTCTGACACCCCTTTCGTTCCTCCATGGTGACCAAATGCTTCATAACATGCTCATGTCAACCTTTTCATAAAATTGCATAAAACTTGTATATGTCATCCGCATCATGTTAACAACATTTAAAATGTTTAAAATTGTTGTTTGCTTTAAATTTCTAAATGCACATGGGGATTCTCCGGAATTGTTGGTTGTTGTTCCGGCCTCATATAAACTTGCATGGATAGGTAGTTTTATTATGCTTCACCTCTTGCCATGTTAACCAACATTTAATATTGATGAGTAGCATAAACAAGAGAGAACTAAATAATTCATGTGATGTTTCGTCAATGTGCAACTCGTTGCATATTGAGATCCATTTAATTTGTAGTATTGTTTGTTGCACTTAGCCATGCCGTGCCTATTTAAACTGGACATGCATCATACTTGATTGTGCATCATGCCATGTTTTTGCTTGTTGGTTAACTATGTTGTTTGCTTCTTTCCGGTTGCACTTCTCCTTGATAGTTCTGGTTACGTTGCGATTGTGAGGATCCGTTTGACTACGTTGGCTCATCTTCTTCATGGACTCGTTCTTCTTCCTAGCAGGATTTCAGGCAAGATGACCGTTACTCTAGATACCACTACTATCTTTGCTTTGCTAGTTGTCTCGATGCTATCGCTATGTCGCGCTACCTACCACTTGTTGATCAAGCCTCCCAAATTGCCATGATAGCCTCTAACCTTTTTCACCATCCGAGCAAACCGTTGTTTGGCTATGTCACCGCTTTGCTCAGCCCCTCTTATAGCGTTGCTAGTTGTAGTTTGTTCCATGTTGGGACATGGATATCATGGATATCTTGGGATATCACATCATTTCTTATTTAATTAATGCATCTATATACTTGGTAAAGGGTGGAAGGCTTGGCCTTCTGCCTGGTGTTTTGTTCCACTCTTGCCGCCCTAGTTTCCATCATACCGGTGTTATTTTCCTTGATTTTGCGTCCCTAACCCGGTGAGGGTTTATGGGCCCCTCTTGACAGTTCGCTTTCAATAAAACTCTTCCAGCAAGGCCCAACATTGGTTTTACCATTTGCTCAACATAATAACTAAACATGATAATAAATTTGACACATAGGGAGTTAGCGCTATCCGAGGTTCGTTATTCAACCTAATACAGGGGGCAGTGCTGATGGTGTTGGTCTGAAATAGGCAGCCTGCGGGGCCACCTTGGGGAAACTTGAGGGCTGGTTTTACTCGTAGCTTGTCCCATCCGGTTGTGGCCTAAGACGAGATACGCGCGGCTACTATCTTGGTGTCGGCACGCCGGGAGGTCTTGCTGGACTTGTTTACCATTGTTGAAATATCTTGTGCATCGGGATTCCGAGTCTGATCGGAGGGTCCCGTGATGGAGGATTGTCTCTGCGGATTGTGAGCTTGTCATGGGCTAAGTTGGGACACCCCTGCAGGGTTTAAAAATTTTGAGAGCCGTGCCCATAGTTATGTGGCATATGGGAATTTTTAATGTCCGGTTGTATAGAACTTGACACCAGACCCAAAATAAAATACACCAACCGCGTGCGTAACCGTGACGATCTCTTTTCGAGTGAGTCGAGAAGAGAACATGGTGGGGTTATGTTTGAACGTAAGTAGTTCAAAATCACTTCTTGATCATTACTAGTTTGTGACCGTCGAGTAGTTTCTCATCTTATTCTTGTACTCATAAGTTAGCCACCATACAATGCTTAGTCGCTTGCTGCAACCTCACCATTTATCCATTCCATACCCATTAAGCTTTGCTAGCACTACTAGGAAAACGGCTATAGCTAATATGGACATTAATGGCGCACCATGTATGTGGTGCGCCACTGCTATATAGTAGTGGCACACCAGATACAGGTACGCCATTATTCGCCACATTACTAATGGCGCACCTGGTGTGTGGTGCGACATTACTAGTTTTGAAAAAAAATATAAAAAAATTGTTAGCAGTGGCGCACCAGGGGATAGTGCGCCATTACTAGTTATCATGGCACACTATCCCCTGGTGCGCCACTGCTAACAATTTTTTATATCTTTTTTTCAAAACTAGTAATGGCGCACCACACACTAGGTGCGCCATTAGTAACCCTGGTTACTAATGGCACATTCTTAGGTGGTGCGCCATTGGTAACCTGGGAGCAACTAGATATTTTGGACACCACCTACCACACTCACTTTCCCCACTTCATTCTCTCCACCTCTACCAAGCTTGGTCTTGGCTGCCTCCTCCTCCTCACCTCATTTGCACCATAGATTCACCCAAATTAAGTGGTTAAATTTCGTTTTTTGATAGGTAAGTAAGGGGAAAGCTTTCTTTATGTTCTAGATCTACTTTTTTCTCCCTCCAACAATGTACACACTTTTTATGGCCTAGATATACGTATGTTTGTGGTGTTGCATATGTTTGTGTTTGCAGGTATCAGTATTTGAAATGCGATAGTTGCCAATATTTTGCCGAAATGTTGATTCATTTCTGTTTTGGCGAGAATTTGGCACTGTGCATTCTTTTTGGTCCTATTTTTAGGCAAAGTCATGCCAAATTTTTTTGGTTCTAAAATATCGTTTTGCCCTACCCCGCATGCGACCATGGTCCGCATGATGACCGAAGGCATCGTGAATAGGTTTCTGAGCTCCGCGGAGGCCGAGATGCTTCAAAAGAATGAAATAGAGATATGATATCCGTGTCGAAGATGCAAGCTGAAGAGCCTTATGGACCCGGATTCAGGACAGGTGCGGGACCACCTACTCTTGCATGGTTTCATGGATGGCTATCGGTGGAAAGGTGATGAACATGATTATGAAGTCATCCATGGGGGTCGGGCAAGAAATAAGGAAGGGCAGCAAGACAACCGCGGTGAGGGCAGGCGAGAAGACGAAGAATCTCCAGGACATGATCACGAAGTAGATGCAGGACACAGTCATCATGTAGAAGATGCCGGACATGATGATGAGGAAGATCAAGACGAAGGGCATGATCATGAAGATGAAGATGCTGGAGCAGACAACGATGGACCATCGATGGGCTGGGTGCAGGACCCTCATATTCAAGAGCTGCTTCTCAAGCAGACGGGTAACGCAAGAGCTGCCACCCGAGAGAAAGCCAAGCTGGATCAACTGGAGATAGACGCGGTTACTCCATTGTATGAAGGATGCATGCCCGAGGATACCCGCCCGAAAGTAACGCTCATGGCTCTGGAGATGAAGGTAAAACACAAAATGACCGACGCATGCTTCGACGAGAACATGTCATTCTGGCACGAACATCTTCCCAAGGGGAACAAGTGCCCAAACAATTTTGAGGATGCGAATAAAATCGTGTGTCCTCTGAATTTACCGCACATGAAATACCATGTGTGCATGAACAATTGCATCATTTATCAGGACGAGCACGCGGAGTCTACCATATGTCCGGTGTGCGGCGTCACTCGATACAAGAAGAGGAAGAAAGCTCCTCGAAAAGTGGTGTGGTACTTTCCGATCACTCCTCATCTGCAGCGGTATTTCGCGGACCCTAAGCTAGCAAAGCTCCTGCGTTGGCATGCAGATAGGGAGGAAAAGAAGCGAGAAGATGACAGAAATTATCCAGAGATAAATAAAAAAGATAAGATGCTGAGTCACCCTAAGGATGCGAGCCAGTGGCAAGCGTTGAACTTCGAACACCCAGAATTTGGGGACGATCCAAGGAACATCATGCTGGGTGCGAGCACCGATGGAGTCAATCCGTTTGGCAGCCAGAGAAGCACACATAGCACCTGGCCTGTGTTTGTGTGGATGTACAACCTTCCCCCTAGTTGTGCATGAAGAGGAAGTACATTCACATGAGTATACTAATTGAAGGGCCGAAACAACCAGGGAACGACATCAATCTGTATCTGGGGCTGCTGAAAGAGGAGCTAGACACGCTGCGGAAAATGCTAGCTAGTACAAGGGACGCCGCAGAGAAAGAATATTTCCCTATGAGAGCCGCACTGCTCACGATGGTGCACGACTATCTCGGTTACGGATATGTCGCGGGGCAGGTGGTCCACGGATTTTCTGCATGCGTCAGGTGCATGGATGACACAACGTATCGCCAGCTAGATAGAGATCCCGGGACTTCAAAAACCATGTTCATGGGACATCGAAGGTGGCTTCGCGACAATGACTCATGGAGAAAACACAAGGATCTGTTTGATGGTGAAAGCGAACCCCGAAGACGCCCGTGTACGAGGAGCGGCGAGGAAATAGACGAGCTGTTGAAAAATTGGAAAGAGTGCCCACCGCCAGGAAAGAAGCGAAAGGTGCCAGAGCCGCTGCTGAAGGTGTGGAAAACGAGGTCTGTTTTCTGGGACTTGCCGTACTGGAAGATCCTCCGTGTGCCTCACAGCCTTGATGTCATGCATATCACAAAGAACGTGTGCGAGAGTCTGCTTGGTACCCTGCTCAACATGCCAGAGAGGACCAAAGATGGGCCGAAAGCAAGGGCAGACTTGAAATCAATGGGCATCAGGGAGGAGCTTCACGCTAATGATGATGATGATGATGAGGCGAAGGACACGGAAAGTCGTCGCAAAGGCAAAAAGGCCAAGAAGATCGGAAATTAATGCCCTCCCGCGTGCTTCACTCTATGCCAGGAGGAGATAGAGCAGTTTTTCACCTGCCTCGTAGGAGTAAAACTTCCTTACGGTTACGCGGGGAAGATAAGCAGATACCTAGACTCAGCGAAGCAGAAGTTCAGCGGGATGAAGTATCACGACTGTCACGTGCTGATGACGCAGATACTTCCAGTTGCAATCCGTGGGATCATGGACGCACACATCCGTGAAATGCTATTTTGCCTATGCAACTTTTTCGACGTCATCTCTCGGAAGTCGGTTGGCGTGAGGCAACTCAGAAGGCTACAGGAAGAGATCGTGGTGATACTATATGAGCTTGATATGTACTTCCCGCCCGCATTATTCGACGTTATGGTGCATCTGCTGTTCCATATCATGGAGGATATCATCCAACTCGGGCCGACGTTCCTACACAGCATGATGCCGTTCGAAAGGATGAATGGTTTCATCAAAGGATACGTTCGCAACATGTCACATCCAGAGGGAAGCATAGCCAAGGGCTTTCTGATCGAAGAGTGCATCTCCTACTGCACGAATTATCTAGGCATTGAGAACCCCGTTGGTCTGCCCTCAACAGGCACCTCGGCAGGCTCGCTAGATGGGGTCACCGCGAGGGTCACCGCGAAATGCATGTCGACTTGAAGGGTCGACTCGCCGACTTTGAAAGAGCAAACCTAGTCGCGCTACAACACATAGACATGGTCGATCCTTGGGTGGTAGAGCACAAAACCTTTATTGAGAAGACATACAATGACCGAGGCCAACAGAGGACGGACAGAGATATAATCAAAGATCACAACTCATGTTTCACACGTTGATTCAAGGAGAAGCTTCTGTCGTACCCTTTACTTGAGGATTCTTCCGCGGAAGAAAAACTCATATTCGCCTTGTCACAAGGCGCCGAGCACAACCTGATGACCTATGAGGCGTACGATATCAACGGCTACACATTCTACACCGAGGAAAAGGACATGAAGAGCGATGATTATTAGAACTCCTGGGTAACGATGGAATCCTACACCGGTAACGACAAGGACAAATATGACGGAAGGATCGAGGAGATCTGGGAGCTGAGCTACGCTGGAGAGAAGGTCCCGATGTTCCGTGTCAGATGGGCCAAGAGCATCCTAAAAGAAGACCGGTATTTCATCACCATGGTTATACCCGAAGCCAAATCCAAGACCATGGGCGCAAACGTCACCACAAAAAATGAGCCATGGGTACTGGCTTCCCAAGTGGACCAATGCTTCTTCATTACCGACCCATCAAAGCCCAGTCGTGTTGTCGTGAGGAGAGGCAAAAGGAAGATCATCAAAATGGATGGAGTCGCCAATGAGCAAGACTTCGACAAGTACGGTGACCCGAAGATGGAACATGACGATGACGATGAAGTACCATACACCACAAGAAGAAGCAGGACCACCCTACCTAAAGGACGTCCGTTCAAGAGAAGAACTCCATTTGCGAAAAAGAAGGGCAAGCAGATTGTGAAAATATAGCTAAGATCGAATCACGATGTGTCGGCCACGCGCGCGCGCGCGCGTGTGTGTGTGTCAGTGGCAAGCTCAATTATTACATGCAACTAAATTATTACATGTAGCACTTGATTTCAACCATGTCATCGATCTAATTCTAAATCTTTGCACAATGGTTTAAATTGTAGTCTTCATTTCTCGATTGTATTTCGACATATGGAAATGGCATTTCTTCTGTTCTAGTCCTCTA
Organism: Triticum aestivum; assembly: GCF_018294505.1. Classification (NCBI taxonomy): domain Eukaryota; kingdom Viridiplantae; phylum Streptophyta; class Magnoliopsida; order Poales; family Poaceae; genus Triticum; species Triticum aestivum. Next base: position 324,182,375 of record NC_057806.1, on the reverse strand, counting down.
TCCAGTAACCTCTTTTGTTCAAAACAGTGGGGATTAATGTTTTATTCTGGTATTTTAATTGTTTTTATTTATGTTTATTCTGGTAAAATAAAAAAAGTTAGTAATGGCACACCAGGAGAAGGTGCGCCATTGCTATCAAGGTATTTATGGCGCACCCCTAGGAGGTGCGCCATTGATTTTATTTATGTTTATTCTGGTATTTTATTTTTCAGTGTTCCTTTTCCTGCTTAAATTTGCAAACATTTTTTGAAAATGCAAACATTTTTCTAACTCACAAAAAGTATTGAATTTGTTAATATTCTTTGAACTGATGAATATTTTTAAAATTCATGAGCACTTTTTGAATTCATGAATATTTTTCATATTCATAAATGTTTTACCAATTCAGAAATGTTTTGCAACGCAAGTATTTGAAAATTAGTAATAACTACTTATATCATAACATTTTAAAATTTATGGTCATTTTCTAAAAAATTATTACATGCAACTAAAAATCCAAAAAAAGTTAGTAATGGCGCACCAGTGGAAGGTGCGCCATTGCTATCAGGGTGCTTATGGCGCACCCCTAAAAGGTGCGCCATTGGTATGCGTATGTTTATGGCGCACCCCTAGAAGGTGCGCCATTGCTAACACTCCCCCACTCCACTTGCTCCCCTCCCCCTCTCCCTCTGGACTCTCTCCCTCCCTCGCCAGATCCACCTCGCCCCACATCTAACCCGATGAGCCCCGTGGGAGCACGCCGCCGTCCGCTCGCGCCTGCTCCATTGCCGCCGCCCTGCCTCCTCGGGCCCCCTCCCCACTTGCCCCCTCGCACTTCCCCTCGCCCTCTTCGCCCTCTCCTCTCCCGCAGAGCCCAGAAAGCCTCGCCTCCATCAGCCCATCCCGGACAACCACCTCTGCACATCGGCCGTCGGCCACAGGGAGACACCAGCGCTGTATGAGCCGGGCAGCCACATGCAGATCCAGCGCGGGTTCGGACTCGGCTCCGCCCCGCCCCGAACCAGCTCCGATGCCTCAACCTTGGCTTCTGGCCACAACTCGCCGTCTTTCACCCCAAGGTCGACGAGATCTCACTCCTCGCCATCAGCGCCGCCACAGTCCACAGGCGTCAGCCCGTAAGCTATCTCCCTCCTTCCCCGTCTCTTCTTGATTCTAGCGTCTGGTGTACTAGCGTCTGTACTTTTGCCTCTGATGGAATTAGTGTTTTTGTATGATTTCTTGATCTAGTTGCAGCTAGGGGCAATTGTTGTTGGATTCTTGATCCTGTTCTAGTGGGCAGCACATAAATAATTGTTTTTATGTCTAGATTTCCTTACTGTTTACTTGCTTGCTTAAGTGATACGAATGCTTGCTTGATCTATTTACTTGAAGATCCAAGGTTCATTGTTTACTTTCTTGATTACTTGCTCACTGTTTGCTCATCATATTGTGGTCATATGTTTGCACTATTCATAGGTTTATTTACTCATACTCCATGTTGAGATTGTGGTTGTATGTTGCAAAGATTAATTTTGAGAGTAGTGATAGGTGAGCAAGTAGCAACATTAGGCATTTGCTGTTTGCTCAAATCATTGTTGTTGTTTGCTCAAATCAAACAAAAACTAGCAACATTTGCTATTTAGGTGAAGCGTGATCACTCCTCTACAATTCTTGGCTCTTGTGTCTTTGTAATTCTTGGCTCTTGTCTCTTTGTAATTCTTGGCTCGCCTGGAAATCTTGGTTGAACAATTTTGTTTGTTGGTTCCAGGGAGCTAGAGCTGCATCTGCACGTCAAGGAGCTGGAGCTGCATCTGCACTCCAAGGAGCGGCTGGTTAGTACTGCTTGTTCTTGTACCCAGAGCAGCTGGTGATGTTGCAAATAGAAGTAGAGTACTGCTTGTTGTACTTGTGATCTTGCAAATAGGAGTTGGAGTAATTTAACTTAACTGGAGTAATTTACTGAATTAACTGAAGATATATATTTTAGGATTAATTTACAGAATTAACTGAAGATATATATTCTAGGAGTAATTTACTTAATTAACTGAAGATATTCTAGGAGTAATTTGTTGCATCTGTTGTAGGTGGTCTAGTGCTGCCCATCTACTGCCCATTTCCTCTGGTACTGGAGTTGGAGTTTAGTGTACTGGACACTTTCATAAATTGCTAGGGTACTTCCTCTCCTTTCTCTCCTTTCATAAACTTTCATATAATTTCAGAAACTTTCATATAAAATTCAGAAACTTCCATAAATTGCAGAAACTTGCATATAAATTCAGAAACTTCATATAATAATTGTATTCACTGTTGTTGCTATACTACTTGTGATGCTGCTGCTGCTGTACTACTTGTGATGCTTCTGCTACTTGTGATTTTGCCAACTTGTGATGCTGCTGCTACTTGTGATCTTCTGAAATGACCCCTTTCTCCTGCAATGTTGATTAATTTCCGTTTCAGTTGAGAATGGGGCACTCCTAGGTCAAGAAAATTAGCAAAGGTCATGCCCAATTTTCTTGACCTAGAAGGTGCCCGATTCTCAACCAAAACAAAAATTGATCAACATTTATAGTCTGACCTAGAAGATACCCAATTTGTTAACTCTAGTAGTGTACTCCTGTTAATATTGCAAACATAACTGGAAGTTTTGAGACTAATAATGCATTACAGTAGAATCAGCCGATATTTTGTATTTATTTTAGATCACATACACAAAATAACCTACCAACAATACAAATCTAGTTTTAGAAACATGTGATACATACATCCACTTTGATAAGCTAAAACTAGTAAGAGCAGCAAGGCAAAAAATAAATCTATGTACGATATAGGGTAGCTACTGCTACTGCTTTGAGTTTCTACCGCTATATCCTCCATCCCGTCCCACCGGAGCAAGCAAACCTACAAGCTGCTCCTCATGTTTCCCCTCTACTAGTAGACTAGAACTTTCCAATGCTAGCCGTCAAAATCTAGTTTGAATCAGAAAAATGTGAGAAAACCCATCGATTGAGGCGGACAACTAGTTGTAGATGAGGAAGGGCATTTGAGGCCCCATCGAGTCTATGAAGATGCGATGGGTCTTGATATATTGACTTGTGGATTTAGTTTTTCCTAGACTGCATTTAAGAAATAACTCTAGTAGCCTTTTTTCCTATTTAGAGCGAACATGGCCAACAACGATGAGGCCGGCTGGTTCGGGCAAGGCATTCTGGGAGCTGTCCCAGGAGATGGAGGAAGAACCTCACCGCTATGAGGACGCCGCGGAAGACACCGATCCCGACTACACAACCCTAGTGGCGTCGGGGATGACACCACTGATGGTGCCGCCGAGGATGCCACCACTGATGATGGCAGCGCACGCACAGATGGCAGCCAACCGAAGAGGCAATGGAAGGACCGGCGCCCGAACGTGCTCGGCACCGTCAAGGAGGAATTTACTGAAGTGTCCTCCAGTGGGCATCCAACGGCGCCCAAAGAATTAGTCAGTGGGTACGGGGGACAACTCGGGTGCATTCTCCGGAGCACTACCTCGATCAACACCGAGAACCTAAGGCATCGTGACCGAGGGAATTTGCGCAACCTCCTCTTCACGAAGCTGCACGAACGATACAAGTTCCCAGTGACTTCGCAAACACACGCCTCTCAGGGAATAAAGTGAACAATGCCGCCCTCACGAAGATGAGCACGGCCCTGGCTACTTGGAGAGCCGCGGTGAAGAGAAGGATTCTAAGAGGTGATAGTTATGAGAAGATCAAGGAGACAAATCCTTCAATCAGTGAAGCTGACTACCTGGAGTTCAAGATCAAGTGCGAGAGCAACGCATCTGTGGAATCAAGTCAGTGGGGGAAAGATATGCGGGACTTGAACTTAGGGGTCCACAAACTCGGTCCCAACGGTTACAGAGTGGCGGAACCTATATGGGACAAGGAGGATGTGGAGCGTGCCGAGCAAGGCCTACCACCCCTCTTCGATAAATACCGTGACAAGCAGACCAGGAACTATGTCAGGGCCCGGTACAAGGTGGACCTGGTAACAAAGGAGCTTACCACGGATCCGAAGACCAAGGCGCTTGAGCTTGTTTTGGTAAGGAATACACCCCCGCGTAATTAGCTCCATATGGTTGCATTCTAATTAATGAAGCCAAATTTCTAAATGGTTCACGTTCCTTCCGTAGGACAATTAAAGCAGTAGCGCGGGGTCGTCTCGGAGCTCCCCTTGGGACACCACTTTAAATAGGGCGTTGAACGTAATGAAACACAAGGATAAGTTCAGTAAGCCATCATCAGCTCGTCGTGTGGCCGGCAAAGGCTTGTTCACGAAATGGTCGGAATACTGTACTGCTGGGCGAAAGGAGAGAAAGACCAGCTCGGAAAGCCAGGAGCACGAGGTTCAAGAACTCAAGGCACAAGTGGCGCGGATTCCGGAGATAGTCGAAGAGCAAGTGCGAGACCAAGTGGGAGCGACGATCACCACCATTATGCCTATCTTTCTTGAGGGACTGCGGGGGTGGATTGCGGGTGGCCAACAGGGGCCGCCCCTGATTCCCGGGAAAAAACTCGCACAACGCGCCGGCACCATTGGTGTCTCCGGCGGAGGCGGCGTTTGTGTCTCCGGCGTTGGCCCGGCATTGGAGCTTAATGCACCCGGGTGTGGGAAGAATATGTCGGCCGTCACCTCGGCAGCAAGCGGCCCCTCTGTCACTTGCACGCCCGCCGTTGCCGATGCCTCGACATTAGCCGAGCTCAACGCCATCACAGTAACTAAGCCTCTTGGCTGATGACTTCATCTCCTTGCCTTTGATTGGGCATCCCTAACGCCCTACATGTTTTTGCAGGGCGCCGCCGACATTCCATGCACTCTCCTGCACTTCGTGGGCGATGAGTTGATCAATGTCGCCAAGGCCAGAATCGTACAACCGGGCAACCGCGTGTTCCATGGTAATCCGATGCCACCCACCGTGTATAGGGTTCAACTGGTTCGGGTGCTGCGGGGCTGCGACGACATGTTACCTCCGTATCGACCCCTTGGGGCCGACGAAGGTGATGTGATGACCCTCAGCGCCTGCATAAGCTGGTCCATGCTTTGGACGAAGAGCCAGATTCGTTTGGGGGCGGGGGGAAACCACCCCACAGACAACACGGCCAGTCGTGCCAGCGCCAAGCCATGGCCAGACCGCCGCAATGCTACCGCCGTCAACTGATCCGGACATGCATATGGCACAGGATCCGGACGATGACGACGGTACATTTACCAACGTTGATAAGTACTTCAACGAACATGGGTATGGTGACGAATTATTGGGGCCTCCTTCTCAAGAACCCAACCCTGCAAAAGACGATCGCGATCTAGCTCGTACCGCGGAGAAACCCAATTGCAATAGGCATCGTCTGGCGTTCAGTTCTCAGGAGACGCCTCCAGCTGCCGCCTTCACCAAGCCTTAGATAGCGGAGATGCGAAATATTATCAGCCCCAACACACTCAAGAAGGTGGTCTCTCAGCAGAACTCAATCCCATTACAACAGAAGAAGAAGGGACGGAAAAGAAAAATAACAGGGGTGCGAGCCAGCCGGCACCGAGTACGATCCCTGCTAAGGACGGGCCACCTTCACCTAAGGATATCTCGAGGAGGGTGCATGTGGAGGGTAGGCCGATGCTACCGACTAATCTGCTCAATGCTGCAACCGGTGCTATGCAGAGTCTTCATGATAGTGTTCTTTCTATGGAGAAGCGGCGTCTCTCCGAGAATGATGTGGTATACCCGGTTTTCATGGCCAAGGTGCTAGAGGGCATGGGCTTTGTCGATAGCACCATCGGGGATATGATCGTCCTGCGGTTTGATGACATCTTCACTATGTTTAACCTTCATCCGCTGCACTACACCTTCATTCGGCTATTTTCGCTCAGTATGGAGATGCGGATCATTAGAGACAAGACCCCGGACATCGTGATAATTGACCCCTTCTACATGCATGCCAAGATCTTGGGCAATGCTGGGGACCGACAAGTCGCGAGTTCATACCTCGAAGGCATCATTCTGGCGAACCCAGATAAGGATAACTTCCTCGTGCCTTACTTTCCCGAGTAAGTCATCCCCTCACCGCCCCGTAACATATGATTTCTTAGATTTCGATCGTTCTTTTTTTTCTAACATTCCGTGTTTTGTGCAGTGACACACATTGCACACTCATCCTCTTAAGCCCAAAATATTCCATGGCCACGTATGTCGACTCAGACTGTCAGTCGAAGAAAGACTACACAAATATCAAGAAAGTTCTTGATGATGCTCTCCCCGGCTACGCCAAATCTGGAGGCACCTTCAGGAGGCCAATTTGTAGGTACGGCAAGAACGTGTTCACCCACGTAACGACGTTCGCCTGCGTCAAGCAGCCGCCTGGTGGTCAGAAGGATTCCTACTACGCCCTTCATCACATGCGGGCGATCGTACGGGACCATAATCACCTTCTGCTACCAACTAATCTCAAAGTTGGGCCGCAAGCTTGTCGGCAATCCAGGACGCGGACATCAGACAAGAATTCTTTCGCATCCAGTCAGAGTTTGAGAAAATCATCCATCAAGATGTCCTTTGTACCTCGGGGCAGTTCTACCTCAAATATCAACCGTCCAACAGTGAAATAGAAACAACGCTACAAATGCAGGCTGACAACGATCGCGATTTCATGACCATCACGAAAGACGACGGCTTCATCCACGCTCCGGTGCCTGAGTCGAGTCGAAAGTAATGATGCTATGTAGTTCTGAAATATCGATTAGCTCATGTTGTAATTAAACTTTAATGAACTTGTATGTCTCTTTAGTTTGGGCAGTCGCTCAACTTATATGTAATCGATGCTATTTATTAGTAGGACCATGAATCGTGCTATTAATGTGTTGCTTTTCTCTTCCGATCCTTTTGTTGCATACTTATATATTGCTTATATATTGTCTGTGAATTGCTACTAACATTTTGTTCTAGTGCATAGAGATGCCGTCTTATGTCGTGTACAAGGGTAAGGTTCCCGGAGTCTACGAAGACTGGGAGGAGTGTCAGAGACAGGTTCACCGTTTCAGCGGTAACAGTTACAAAGGGTACACCACTAGGGCGGAGGCAGAAGCTAGATACGCGCGCTATCTAGCGGGAGAGAGGTGGGAGCGGAGGAGGAACCGGATGAAGACCAGTTTCATCGTGATGATGCTCATCGTGACCGCAGCTCTCTTCTATGTGATGGTAGTTTAGATGATCGATATTGACTTTGTAATGTGTCGACAAACTCGGCTAATATATATGATGAACTTTGCTAATGTCTCGAGACCTAAACTTGGCTAATGTTTGAACTTTGTTCGCTATTTCGAATTTGGAGACTAATATGATGAATTCTATTGTGTGATGTTTATATTCTGTGCTGTGTAACGTGTACTTTGTAACCTATGCAAATACCAGATATTTTGTAACCTGTGCAAATACTAGAAAAGCAAAAAATAATAATTCCTAAAATCATAGTAGTGGCACACCATATTGAGCATTAGTGGCGCACCAGGGCTAAATACCAGTGGCGCATTATGGGCATAGTAATGCCGCACTTGGGGGCATACGTGAAGGTAAATATGGCCCCCTAGGAGGCATAGTAATGGCGCACTGTTGGACATAGTAATGGCGCACTGTGTGGTGCACCACTATTATCTGGGATACTAATGGCGCACCAAAAGTGCACCATTACTATTTGTTACTAGTGGTGTGTTAATAGTGGCGCACCTATAGTGTGCCATTAATAGCAAAAACAGGTGCGCCACTAATAACCTTTTTTCTAGTAGTGTAGTCTTGATACCCATGGTAATGGGATTGCTGAGTCCTCGTGGCTCACAGTTTACTACAACAACAGTTGCAGGTACAGGTAATGCGATGATCTAACATGAGAGCAATGCTTATTGCTTTTGGAGTTCTTCTTCTTCGATCAAGGGATAGGTTCCGGGTCGGGAGAGACTGGGAATAGTAGGGTGGATGTTGTTCCTCTTTTTCATTTGTTTTCATCCGTAGTCGGATACTGCTCTTCTATATGATGATTGCTATGTATTGATGAACTATTGTATTTATGTTGTAGCTTGTGGCAAGTGTAAGCCTTTATATTGTATTCTCATCTATTCAGTACATGGTATGTTGTAATGATATCCACCTTGCTATGGGCTCGAAATGCGATTGTGCCTCAATCATGAATTCATCATGTGATGGGGATAGAATCACATCTTGGGAGAAACAGCAACACACACAGTTTCTAGGAATAAACTGTGTTGGATTAATGAACAATCGCACACGACATCCTCTTGAAAACTGTTTGCATTAGGCCACCTGGCTCAAACGTTCACCACATAAAAATGTGTGTGATGTAAAGCCTTTGCCACACAGTTTCTTCTATGCACGGTGTGTGATGCATTCAGTAATGCAAATGATAAAATTGTTAATACCGTGTGCAATGGTAACACTATCACAAACGATTTAATGAGGAAAATTGTGTGTGCTGTACCTGCGAAGAGAAACGTTTTCCTTGGAGCAACTGTGTGGGATGTATATACGAACAAAATCGTTTAGCGGGGACTGACTGTGTGGGATCTACTTACAACCCGAAATGATTTCGTCTGTACAATTGTATTTTTTGAGCACTACTGTACATATAACCGTATTTGATCGCTCGCCGGTCGCACACGATCTCATTTTGCCGAGCGTGTGTGCCAGGAGGGCATATCCCCAACGGTTTCTGGGTTGTGTGGGAAGGACCCCCCTATCGCCCACACCCAATAGGCGACGATTCCAAATGCTATCGCGGAAAGGGGTTAAAAACCGTTTGTATAGCACCTCGTTGTACTAGTGTGGAACCGATCTCATCTGTGTGGACATGTAAGGTTGGTCTGGGCCGCTTCATCCCACAGTAATGCCAAATCAAAATAAGACACTGGTAGTAAGATGTATGACCATCACCCTCCACAACTCCTTTGTGTTCTACTCGTGCATATCATCTACGCACAGACCTGGCTCATGATGCCACTGTTGGGAACGTTGCATGGAAAACAAAAAATTTCTACGCACACACAAGATCAATCCACGGAGATGCATAGCTATGAGAGGGGGAGATAATCTACATATCCTTGTAGATTGCTAAGCGGAGGCGTTTATCAACGCGGTTGATGTAGTCGTACTCTTCGCGATCTGATCACGATCCAACCGATCTAATTCCGAGCGGACGACACCTTCGAGTTTAGCATAGGTGCGGCTCGATGACGTCTCCTCCTTCTTGATCCACCAAGCGGGAGAAGAGAAGTAGGTGGTATTACAACCAACACAACGGCGTGGTGGTGATGGTGGTGGTGGAGCACAGACAACGCTTCGTTAAGAGGTCGCTGGGATGAGGCGGTGGAACTACAGAGTAACGGGAGAGAGAGGGGCGCCAAGGGCTTGGTGTGTCCTCTTGGGCGCCCCTCCCCTCTATATATAAGTGGAGGGGCGTGGGAAACAACCCCTCCAGGCCCTAGGGCGCAGCTAAGGGGGAGAGGACTTGGACTCCAAGTCCAATCCTATTCCTACTAGGACTCCTTCCTTTTTTGCCTTCCCTAGCCACATGGGCTTTTGAGGACTTGGTGAGCCTAGCCCAATAAGGTCAGGGCGCTTCCCCGCAGCCCATGATAGCCCTTGAGTCGTGGTAGGCCCATTTGTGGACTTTCGGACCCCTCCAAAATCCTCTGGAACCTTTTGGAAGCTTCCCGGTATAATACCGAAAAAACTACACCTTTTTCCGGAACCCAAAATATGACTTCCCATATATAAATCTTTACCTCTCGACCATTCCGAGACTCCTCATGATGTCCGGGAACTCATCCGGGACTTCGAACAACATTTGGTTACCACTCATAAAATATTCCAATACTACTCTAGCGTCAATGAACGTTAAGCGTGCGACCCTGCGGGTCGGGAATTATATAGTCATGACTGAGATACCTCTCTGGTCAATAACCAATAGTGTGACCTGGATGCCCATATTGATTCCTACATATTCCATGAAGATCTTTTATCGGTTGAACCTTTATGACAACATACGTAATTCCCTTTGTCAGTCGGTATGTTACTTGCCTGAGATTCGATCGTCGGTATCTGTATACCTAGTTCAATCTCGTTACCGGCAAGTCTCTTTACTCGTTCCATAATACATCATCTTGTAGCTAACTTCTTAGTCACTTTTCTTGCAAGCTTCTTGTGATGTTGTATTACCGAGAGGGCCCAGAGATACCTTTCCGTTACATGGAGTGACAAATCCCAATCTCGATTCACGCCAACTCAACAGACACCTTCAGTGATACTTGTAGAGCATGTTTTTGTGAAATTTGATAGCACACAAGGTATTCCTCCGGTATCCGGGAGTTTCATGATCTCATGGTCGAAGAAACATGTATTTGACATTAAGAAAGCAGTAGCAATAAACTGAACGATCGTATGCTATGCTAACGGTTGGGTCTTGTCCATCACATCATTCTCCCAATGATGTGACCCCATTATCAAATGACAAACTCGTGTCTATGGTTAGGAAACATTAACCATCTTTGATCAACGAGCCAGTCTAGTAGAGGCTCACTAGGGACACGATATTTGTTTATGTATTCACACATGTATTTAACTTTTCGGTCAATACAATTCTAGCATGAATAATAAAATATTATCATGAATAAGGAAATATAATAATAACAACTTTATTATCTCCTCTAGGGCATATTTCGATCAGAAAATTCCCTTGAAGTGATGGCCTCTAGCAAGCTTTTGTTATAGTGTCAAATCCAGCTTTTGACCGGATCAGCAAGCAAATAGTGATTCAAACACTTATAATAAAAAGAGGTACGATATGAGGTATTATGCTTACAACCTTGTATTTGCGCTGGGATCAAATAATATATTAATTTGTGCGTTGGAAGTCACACCCACCAAGATGTGCTTGTTACAGATGGAAGTGGGGCATGTGTCCAAATAACATCTTGATCGGCACGAGTCCTGCATCAAGAATCGGTTGTCCTATAACAGGCCCTATCCGTCGCGTGGGGTTGCCTCGATAATAAAGATGTTGAAATCAGACAAGAGCTTTGGGCATTTAATGACTATACCTCACTTATCCCCAAGGATATGATCCATATTACCCTACTAAACCTTACTATCACCGGTGTTCGGTGTAACACTTCACGGTCTCCTTGCTCCTAGCCTCACCAGTGCTCGATCTCCATGATCCTGGGTACCTGCAGGGATGAAGGTCGTAGATAAGACAAGAGACGTATTCACGGAACAAATTTATTTCACACATACGGGATGTTCTGGCAAAATCTTCCATTGATCCCCTCAACAAATACCTCGGGTTGGAAGGCTTATGCCTCAACCCATACCTTACCGAACTACTTACACATGGAGATTAGATCGCAGGAAGAAAACATTGAAGAACACATCTTGAGATTAATTGATTGAAATATGTCTTACAATGGATGCCTTGTGCGATGCAAATTACAAGTATGAAGGGGATGGATGAGCACTATGGTGGTGGTGGAGATGGCTATGGAGATGGCGATGGCTAGGGTTTGCGGATGGGGATGATGATGAAGAGGTTTTGACTTCTGTGATCGTCTCCCTGTTAACATTTTGATGGGGACCCTTGAATGAAAGTTGTTTAGGTGGATGATCTACCTCGGAATTCACACCATACGGGCGCTCATATGGGTGCTCGCGCCCGTATGGAACACCGTCTTTTGTGCTGTCTTCGCGCATACGTCTCCTATTGATTCTTTCTTCCTCCATTCTCCTTCCATTCCATTTCCACACGTGATTTCTTCCCTTTTTATCCCATTTCCTATGGAAACACATCAAAGAGAGGATTCTTTGCATTCATTAGTCTAGTACCAATATCGGAGCAAATATCTCTTTTTAATGGAAATATCTCGGTTTAAACAAAGGTGAAACGAGTGTAAAAATATCACTCATCGGCGCCCCCTAAGGTGCACCATGTGAGCTTGTGAGCCCACTAGAAGGACTCCGTGGCCCTCCTTCTCCTATATGAAGCCATTTTCCCAAGAAAAATAAATCAAAATGAGACTTTCGAGACGAAGCACCACCCTCTCGAGGCAGAACATGGGCAGGAGCACTTTTACTCTCTGGTGGAGCGACTCTGCAGGGGATACTTCCCTCTGGGAGGGGGAAATCGAAGCCTTCATCATCACCAACGTTCCTCTCATTGTGGGAGGACTCATCTCCATCAACATATTCATAAGCACCATCTCATCTCAAACCCTAGTTCATCTCTTGTATTCAATCTTTGTCTCAAAAGTTGAGATTTGTACCTGTGGGTGGCTAGTAGTGTTGAGTACATCTTGTAGTTGATGCTGGTTGGTTTATTTGGTGGAAGATCATATGTTCAAATTATTAATCACATATTATACTCCTCTGATCATGAACATGAATATGATTGTGAGTAGTTCCATTTGTTCTTAAGGACATGGGAGAAGTCATGTTATAAGTTATCATGTGAACTTGGTATTCATTCAATATTTTGATTAAGTGTATGATGTTTTTCCTCTAGTGGTGTCGTGTGAACATGGACTACATGACACATTACCATTCTTGGGCCTAGGGGAAGGCATTGTAGGGTAGTAAGTAGATGATGGGTCGCGAGAGTGATAGAAGCTTAACCCTAGTTTATGCGCTATTTCGTATGGGGCTTATTTGGATCCATATGTTTCATACTATGGTTAGATTTATCTTAATTATTCTTTTGTAATTGTAGATGCTTGCGAGAGGGGGTAATCATAAGAGGGTTGTTTGTTCAAGTAAGAACAACACCTTAGCACCGGTCCACCCACATAACAATTTATCAAAGTAGTGAATGTGAATCAACTAAACATGATGAAGGTGACTAGAAGAAATTCCCATGTGTCCTCGAGAACGCTTTGCTTAATATAAGAAGCACTTATGGCTTGTCCTTTGCAATAAAAGGATCATGCCACTTTGTTGTGCCTTGTTACTTTGGTTACTTGTTACTTGCTATCAGATGATGGCGCCCAAATAGCACCTCGTTGGCCGTGGCGAGCACGCCAAGGTGGTGAGGCATAGTAGATATGGACATCACCGGAGGACACGTGTATGTGCTATGCATGCCCCTCTTACATTGGACCTACTGTTTAGGGAGTTGTCGATGTCGACCTCATGTAGCAAGCCTATCTCGGCAGAGTACCTTGGTGAGGGAGTCGATTCTACGACCAAAGATGGTCTCCATAACTGATAGGCGCTTCTCCACCTTCTTCAACACATACTCTCATGTATCCTCCAATGCCAACACATAGGCGGGCTGCAAGATAGGATCATACACGGGAAATGCCAGTTCTTCCTCCATGAGGTGCCCACCTCCATGCCACCATCAACACTACAAGACCTCCTCGAACCCATGGAAGCTTCTCAAGAACAAAATTAGTGAGAGATAAAATAGCACCATGAACAACCTATAGCTCCAATGCCAAGATGATGCGGGAGCCACATGAATGATCTTTCACGGTACCAAACAACTCATAAGAAGAAGCAATTGTCTCACTCAAGTGTCAAAGAATAGCGGAAAATACTCAAATCTATTGTAGCGGATAACTAGCTTGTTTACAAGGTCGCAATGCAAACCATGGAACTTGTGAACCTAGATAAAATCATAAAGATCCTATATGAATTTAGTACAAGCCCTTCAATCCACAAAGAAGAGCTAAAACTCAATGAAACTAGTGCCCACAACACTATACAACCTCACCGGTTGTCTACAAACATAAACTCAAAAATCTCACCCCCTCTTCACATGGAATAGTTGGGGAGTACTTATACTAGAGGAACATATTAGCTAGGTGTTAAAATAACTCAAAATTATGGACTTATTCATGAGTCCCAAGCTACAGTAGGAGCAAACTTGTTGATCAACCCGCATTGTAATTAATTCCAGGACAGCTTGCACGGGAACTTGCATAACTTTTGACTCAAGGATACACCGTTCGTCTTGCATGTAAACTGACTTCACACTCCATCTTACTCATCCCTTAAAACATGCTAGAGCATTCTAGTATTAGTTAAGTTTAGGTGGGAAGTTGCAGTCCGAAATCTGATGTGGCATTTCTCCCAAAATAGGCACCGGAAGCCTCCCAACATAGATAATGGTTTTGCCCATGTCTTCCTTTGGCTGCTGTAGTGGTTTAATATTTGTGCTAGCAAGAACCTAGCTCTTTAATGACTTGGTCATGATCTGCCCACATCACATAACATATGAAAGCATATGCGAATAATAAAGGAAGCACATCATGTGACTTTGTTTGGAGATATTTTTTTGCTATGGATTATAAAGCATAGTTTGTAGTGTTGGAAGCATTAGTTCCAATATGACGTACAAATGAAGCATTGTTTGTGGTAACAGAACAAATTAATGTGATATGTCCACCTAGAAATAAGTTTCCTCCTGAGGGAAGCAAATATTGCCTAGCACGTGGAAAAACAATTCTTACATTGAGGAAAATCTTAGTTGCATTGGAAGTGAATTATCAATAGAAACATTTTTTTGGCATATTGGAAACATAACGAATTTCTTACTATGTTGTATTGTGTTTTTGCTTGGACAAAATACTGGAAGCAAATTTTAGTAGCCAGAAACAAATTTTTGCATGGTGGAAGTTCATCAAAAATAATATGATAGAGAAAAGAGTGGGAATTAAAGGGAACTGGAATTTTATAAGCGTGATTGTAGGAAGTTGTTATATGTAGGAAGCATTGATTTATATCAAAGCGACATGTACTACTAGAGAGACCTAAATTAAAAAGGACTAGTAATCAGCTTGGTGAAATTCGGCAGTGAATCACATGTAATCAACATTAATTAATTGATGTTTTGGGATCTCTCAATGGAAGGTGCAACTTATCCAACAGTTGCACCGGATGCAATCCAATGGCTCCCTATTGATAGGATGCCTAATGGTGCCGTTTACATTTCTATCTACTACCCCCATAAAAGGAAGAGAGGGCGGAGAACCAAATCATTCTATCCATCCAAACCTTCAATCTGATGGTCTACATCGCTTCAAAACACCAAACAAGTTTTATGCTTTAATTACCCATCATGCCATTATGTTTAATTAATTACACACCATGCCATTACCTTAATCCTCTCCTCTTTCATCACGCAGGAACAAAACCAAAACCGCTGCCCTGCCTCACCGCCAGCCACACCCCACGCCTCGCCCCACCTCTTTCCCTACAACCTCGCCGCCAACTACCGCCTCCACCTGTGCCTCGATCTCCATGCGCCACCGTCCGCCGGACCGCCTCGACCTGTGCCTCTCCGCGCGCCGCTGGACCACCGGGCCCACGCGCCGCCGGCTTGCCTTGACCTGTGCCTCTCCACGCGCCGCCGTATCGCCGCGTCCACGCTCCAGCCGCCTGGCCGCGTCGTCCACGCACCACTCCTCACGGCTGCCATATGCCCGACGAGAGACCGCCGGCGCATGCTCATCCCAACTGCCACAGCCCACCTCCTCCGCGACATCTACCCTCGCCCATCCCGAAACCCTAGCTGCCGCCAGCGGCTCATTCTCCTCCGTCGCCTTCTCCACGGCTACATCCCACCCCGCATGCGCGGGTGCGAGCCACCGCGCGGTCGCCGCCATGGTCGCAGCCCCGACCAAGGTCAGCACCGCCATGCCGTCGGTCGAGTTCACCATCGCCGTCTTCAACAAGGATAAGATCTCCCTCGCCAGCCACGAGTACGTCTGCATCCTTCCATTCCTCCCCCTCCCCTGGAGTTCGCCTTTTTTGGATGTCGCGCTCCAGTGAAATGTCAGACGACGTGTGCATTTTAACCATTTCCTCTCCGGGCATCTTGTTCGCAGATATGAGGTCGTGGCCCATGGCGGTGTCGGCATGCAGAGATCCTCAAAATTCTAAAAATGCAATTCGTTTTCAGCTATCTCTCCCCACCTTCTGAATTTTCTTTATAACCCATGGACACAGTTTAGTCCTCTATTTTTGTGAGTTTCTGTCGAGTTTCATTGGATATAAATCTGTTTGAAAACTTACTGTACTATCTTGGCTGTTGGACTTTAGTTTCCAGTCCATTGGTTCGTCCCCAATTCGTCGATCCCTGCTAAAACTGAAGGTGAACTATTCGTTTTTTCATTCTATAGAAACAGAGTAGCATATGTTGTTAGTACTTATCCTATTCAGTCTGGTGGCCATGCCGTGCTCTAACAGAGTTTTTTGATGGTGTTTTTGTAGGTTCCGGAGTAGGACCAAGAGAGACTCTTTGGTTTCGGCCCAAAACCTGAGAGACTCTTTGATTGAAGCCAAGTCTAACATTGCCGTTAAGCTTAGCTATTCAAATGTATCCCACTCGAGCTACACCGCCAATCGTCGTTAAGGTTAGCTATTCTCAGGTTTTTTCTGGATGCTTGAATAGTGGGACGTAACTAAGTGCTATAACTACCTGAACTATCTTGATTATATATATATTTGCATTATTCAATGACTGAAGTATATACTGATTGATAGGTAGTTCTAATGTTCATACCCAGAATTTATTGAGCTCATTTTAATCTTTCGTTTGCATGTCAATTTAAGTAGGAAGATGACTGTGACCATATAATGGAGAGAGCTTGTGAAATTTCAACTAAATATTAAGCCTGATATCAAATAGTTGGAAATGCTTCTCGAATCTTCATCCAGGCTGATGGCACACTGAACAAGTTATGCCATGTATGACGTCCCATCTTCTTTGATTTTATTTACTTCTTGTGATTGGCCTAATCGTACCTGCGGGACATTCAATTTTGATTTTTCTTTGTGGGGATTCAGTATTTTTATTTAGTTGTGAGGTTAACTTTATTATTGCGCAGACCTCATATTCTTGCGTGCTTGATTCAGTTCTTGACTTGTATCTATTCATTCTTGTGTATTACTTCTCCCAGAAGGCGCATTTGAAGGAAGAGAAGGTGGCTATTAATAACTCCGAAAGATGAGCTGAGTGACTTTTTTGCTTACATCAGGCATGCTTGATTTCTATGGAGATACTCCCTATGTTCCTTAATGTAAGTCTTTTTAGATATTCCAATATAGACTAATACAGAGCAAAATGAGTATCTACACTCTAAAATATGTCTATATTCATCCGTGTGTAGTCCATATTGAAATCTCTAAAAGGACTTATATTTAGGAACGGAGGAAGTACATGGTTAATGCTCTACCGAAGTATGTGCATGCAAGGCACATTTTTAGATTGGTTTGCATTTTATGGGCAAAGTTGTTGGTTTTCGTAGCATGGCAACCTTCAGATGTTGATGCAAAAGACAAGCGATGCGTTACTCGGTGCAGTTTTCATATGGTCTATTTAATTAGCTTTTGTCTGATGTCGTCATGGTACAAGGCATAATTTTGCCAAATGTATTGCTTGATATACTGGTAGGAAACATAAACACACCTACATGAAATGTTTCAAGCTTTGCTTTGCTTTGCTATGTTCTTAACTTCCAATCTATGTTATTAACTTCCAATAGCATATTACATGAAATATTCATTGCATCTCATTTTGCACCCTGGTCCACTTACCAAAAAAGGGGCAGCCCACAGTGTTTTTGTAAAGAACGCAATGAAGCAAAGTAGAATCTTGTATTAACTTGTATCAATCTTCTTTTTGCAGTACTTTTGCATGCAGTAATCTTGTTTGTTCCTTTGGAAGCGAGGAGATCCAGACTGAAACAAATGCAGCAAGGAAGATATTTACTACAGACAAACATGTGCACTGCAGTTATGTTGAGAGAGATTAAGTCAGGTGCACATTTGTTTCGGGTAATCTTTTCTTTTGTTGACATGAATTTTGTTTACTATAAACAGATTTGTCCGTAGGATTTGAGGCTGCAACTAGCAGATCTGAAAAGCATTTTTTTTCTTGCTTCACTAGGAATCTTATGGGAAGTAGTGAAACTATGATTTGGCCCTGGAGGTGTCACCTAACAATTGTGCTTGCCAGGTTAGTTTCTGTTGTCAGGAAGATGACCTTAATGCATTGGTAAGATTTGAGGTTGTTCTCGTCCATAGGTACAGAAAAAGGGTACCAATATTTACATATTCTAGGCTTGCTGATGAATGTCGCACTTTATTAATCTTCCATATCACCAATATTTGAAATGTTTATTTGATGTGGATGCACCATAGAGTAGTGTTCTTCATTTGATGTTGCTTTTAATTTTCAATGTTCAGTGCAACACAACAGTATGGCTCTTGCTGAGAATTTCAATCTGAAGCTAACTGGTATTGATGTTGTGCAACATCGAACGTTCAAATCTTTAGAATCAGTGGACAAAGTAGTTTCTTGTACATACTAGATCGGACAATCCTTTTCTGTTGGAAGTATATTGTTGGATCTTAGATCAAGAGGACGGTATTTTTTTTTGAAAAGGAGGGCAGCCCCCGGCCTCTGCATCAAAACGAAGAGGACGGTATTGAACTGGTCTTTCATCTAATTTTCTTTTTAAGGAACCAATTTTTTTTAGCAAAGTTAGTACAATGGGCGAGAAATCAGCTAATTCGTTTTCTTGTTGCTGATAAAGAATGCTTTAGGACAATGTTTGTAGCTAGACTTTGTGCATAGATTTGTACTGTGGATGTGTAGAAGGAACCACATTGTTGGTACCTGAAGGCACACTCAATAAGATTATCTACCCTTTTATTATTTGGTTTGCGCCAAACTATCATACATTTCATTGCTTGGTTGGTCATGTAGGTGACAAGTGATGATCTAATTACTATAAGTCTACAAGTGGATATATTTTCTTTTCAACTCTTGTCACCTTGGTATTATTTTTTTGTTCTTCAAGACTTGACATGGATGACATCTAGGGGCAAATGGAAGTTATGTTATCCATATAGACAAAATGAGATCTATCTTGAAATGCAGAATGTTTGTGCATTATAGTTTTATTGGGTGATCGTCAGAACCAGCGCCGAGGAGATGTTGCGGGTCATCGAGGAGTACATCACGCCATATGTTCATGCTCGCTCGTCATCGTGGCAGTCGCCTGCTATCCTCGGTAGCTACCGCTGCTGCTGAGGGGTACCACCGACGCTCATGTGATGGATCGCTTGCATGTCACCGGTGGGGAAAATTAGGGAAACTTAATAAAGTATAGTTTGATTATTTTAAATGTTGAGTTTACCTCACATACTCTGTGTATTTATATAGTACGCTTACAATATTTTCATATTATGTACTCCCTCTGTAAGCAAATAATATAAGATGTTTTAGGTCACTACTTGTCCAAAGTGTGAGGTGAATTTTCACTTGAAGATGAGTGCATAGTGTCAAAAAAACGTCTTACATTATAAGACGAAGGAAGTAGAAATGCAGGTAGTAGAAAAGAAGCGAGAGGATGTGGCAAGGATAAGATGTGCGATATGTTGTGGAGCAACATGGTGATAGAGGAGAGGACGATGGAAGTAATAATAGTTAAGACGTGATTTGCATATCTAAAAATTAAATTTAACAAGACGTGCATTGCACGTGCACGATTACTAGTACCCACAAATTAAACTCATTAAGCGTCGCCAAATGGACGGCCAACCAGCTATGCCATGTGGCGCAAGCTAGTTGGCCGTGGTGAGAAAACTTTTGGAATATATTATTTTAGATGTAGGTGATGGTTTTTTGAAATGTTTTTTCTTTTTAGATGGAGGTTCGGGCCCCACGTATTTTTTAAATGAGGGCTATGCAAAGCTGGAGGTTGCGGTGGTAAATTTTACCTCCTTTTTATGGATGGTGGTGAGGATTTTTTTCCTGAGATGTATTTTAGATGGAGGCGAGGACACTATGTATTTTTGTAAATGAAAATGTTTGCATTGCTTTCTCTTAAGTGGCGCCACAAGGTGTCGTCCCAATCACTAATTTCATGCACTAGTAATCACACACCTTTGACCTAACCTTGTGTGAATTGAATTATAAAATAGTAAAAAAGCTAGCCGGCAAACGTTCGCTAGAAGCCTAGCCGTGGTGAACGGTTCCCCTGGCGTTGCACGAATCACGGCGGAAGGCCAACGACACGTAGATCAACTAAAGGTGTTCGTTGTGATGAGTTTCCTGGCAAATGATCACTTTTTTCTCCCAAACTTGAGACCGCCTGCACGAAGGTGTGCACCCTTTACCACTTGGACTGAAGCAAGTTTTGTCCACACATGTACTTAAACCTGTTTATGTATCTTTTGAAGTTAAATTTTATTAAAAATAAAAAACCAAAAATCTAGAATTCTTTCTATTACTGAAAGAAAAAAAGTCCTTTTAAGGGATTTTTTTTCAAACTTGCCATGTGCATATTTTATTATATGCAGCATGTCAATTTCTATATGGCAATTTTTTTATTAAGAGCATGTAATTCTAATAATTAGTATCTTGGCATTTTTACTATTAATAGGATGGTAGTTTAATTATTAAGAGCATAGTAACATGACATTTCTTATAGTCAAGACGATGGCAACTTTATGATTAAGAGCATGCCGTTTTTATTATTAATAACATGGCATTTTTATCAAGATCTCATTTTTCACCACTTGCTCTTTTCGTTTTCCTTACTCTTCCCTGATTTCCCTTTTAAGCTGAGTTTGGGGATGCTTTGCGTGAACCTTCTACCGGTTCATCGGCACTGATCTGCATTCTACTTTGGGACCCTAGTCGTTATCCCCCTTTTAATATGAATTGGTAGTGCTTCTGCGGTTGCGTGTCAAAAATTGGATAAACACTTTAGCTAGGCTTCAATGACATCTAGTAGTATTATTGTGTGAAAGGTATCGGTGGGCAGCTAGTTTTATTGTGTGAGATGTTTCATGTATGGTTAGATACCTCTCCCCAGCTACGTACCCACAAACCTGTATACGTATTAAAGTACACATATAACGGTTATAAAAAAGTACACATATAATCTAAGTTGGTAGGCTACCCGGAAAAAAGAAAAGAAAAAGAATACGTAAGTAGATTCGTGCGTGTAGTACGTCCCTAGGCAGTCGTGTATGGTTGCAAACATCGGTTACCCAAGTATAAAAAAGAGAGTATATGTATGTGTTCTTGTACGCAGAGCATGTACGACAAACTCTTGGCGGCTGTGGGTCAGGACTCGTATCACTATTTGTAACCCCAAATTCAGCAAATTTCTATCACATCACATCACATCACATGTATTATCACATCAGTACATCACATCACATGTAATTAACTAGTTAGTTGTTGTAGTTAGGGATATGCGTTCAGAGCGAGCTATTATTAGCACACTGAATGGCTGAACACCATAAGTTCATTACTAAAGACAGATGACCTAATAATGCACTCTTTGGATACATTGTATCCAGAATGTACAAGAGGCTCATGCAGGACAGAGATACTTCTGGATTTTGCAATCTTGTTGTCAACACAAGGACAATGTTTTCTTCTGGCTTCATCTCAACACTAGGGGAATGTTGGAAAGAAAGAACATTTACCTAACTAATGATCCCAACACGTTGTGTGGAGTCTAGAGATTGTCTATTTTTCAGTGCCCATTTTCAGTTGCATGTTGGAACTACTTGTGTTCAAACTAGGCACCTTTGACACGAACAATTTAGGATAGTAAGACTAAGCCCTTTCTCAGCCCTCTCATGTTCCCAGTCATTTTGGCCGTCAAATTTCATGCCAGCGTCAATTCTAGTTGTCAGATGTGCGGTTTATTCCAGCCTACACCGCTTATTTTTTTCCTAGTCCAACTGTCCTAAGGGGTTGATACCCAGGATAAAAATCTAAGATTAGATAAGTCATTTGAAGCCTAGATTTTTTCCCTTCAACCCCACTCTCCCGTGAAACCATAGGAGCTTGGGTGGCGGTGTCATCGATCTCCTTGTCGGGGCTACGATCCTGACAATGAGTACTAGGGGTACGAAAAAGGGGCAGTGCCTAGCTATGGCACATGTGTAGCACTTAGTGTTTAGCGAGTTCAGGCCCCTCTCGGTGGAGGTAATAGCCCTATGTCTCGTTCCTTGAGGCTTGGTTTTTCTTGAGGGGTATGATTACAGAGATTTCTTAACTCCAGCACAGGAGCAGTGCGGCTTATATAGAGTGAGCTGCAACTCCATTGCTCCCATGTCGCAGGATCACTTAATGTTCATAACTACAACAATTACAGGTATAAAGCGCCACAACTACAACAATTACAGGTAACAGTATCTATGACTCTTGTCAGGACCCCGACTCAATGCCACATCGATCTAGCATGTAACACCTCGTATCACTTTGCGGCCTCACGCACGGTATTCCACGGGTGTCGCCTTACCTTTGCCCGGGACCGTTTGCGCCTTTTGGCACACGTATATGACAGTGTCGCTAGCATCCATATGATAAGGAGCCCGGGCTGACATGGCTAGTCGTAAACCCAAAGTGGCACAGACTTACAGGGACAGGCATCCATGACCCAGCATCGAACGTGTCGGTCATCAGCGAGTGAATCCAGGCTGTAGCACTGGGCTAGCAGGACTCCGGTGAACCGGGCTGTAGCGGGCTAACAGGACTCCGGTATTCATCGCGTGACATTTCCCCGAAGGGACAGACACAGGAACGAAGAAGGACACATGCCGGCCAGCCTAAGTGTTCCGGAGCAGTAGCAAGCTACCATGGCTCGGTGGAAACACTAGGAGACATTTCCCGGTAAGAGAGGCTACTTAAAGATAAACAACTAGATGGTCAGATCCCACACATACCAAGCATTTCAATAGCATACACACAATATGCTCGATATGTGCAAATACAACATGGCATCACAACATGACTCTACGACTCAAGTAATTTATTCAATAGGCTCTGAGGAGCGAGATATTACAAACATGGGTCTCATGACCCAACAATCAGAGCATACAAATCAAAGCACAAGCGGAAGCTATCATGTCTGGGTACAGACATCTATAACTGAAAAAGGCTGAGAAGCCTGACTATCTACCAAATCCTGCCGAGGCACAAGACCGTAGCTGAGGTAACAAGCTAAACGTCGAAGTCCACGTGGAACTACTAGTGAGACCGAAGTCTCTCTGCAAAAACATAAAATAGGCAAACGTGAGTACAAATGTACCCAGCAAGACTTACATCAGAACTAACTACATATGCATCATTATCAACAAAGGGATGGTGGGGTTTAACTGCAGCAAGCCAGCTTTGACTCGGTGGCTATCCTGAACTACGACTGCAAATAACTCTTTTGAGGTGGCGCACACGAGTCCACGTATTCACCATATCAATACACCACTATGGATCCGCTCCCGTCTCCCTACGAGAACGCCATCCATAGCACTCACGCTTATCTTGCGTATTTTAGGGTATCCACTTCCACTTGTCTATGAACTGATATAAGCAACCCAGAAGTCCTTTTCCGCGGACACGGCTATTCGAATAGATCATATTAACCATGCAGGGGTGTACTTCTTCACACACGCTCTCACCACTTACCGCCGTTTACACGACATGTACTCGACAACCTTCAAGCGGAAGCCCAACGTGGGTGTCGGCCACGGCCTGCCTAAACACTCAAGTCTCTAGTCCAGGTTTATCGCCTATTCGGGTTCCATCCATGAGGAGATCCGGCCGGAGTTTCGCTCACAGCCCCAAACGATGTGAACAGGGTTCCGTGACACCAAACGGGCGCCCGGTTTACCCGGCCACGTGCCTACCGCATCACAGCCCACCCCTACGGTCAGCGCTGCGCACGGCCTCCAGCATACTACAAACACCAGAAACTACTTGCAACTCCTGGACAGAGGACAAGGGTGATTAAGAAGCCGAGAGGGTCCATTGGTTTCGGGCCCAATGCGTGGTAGTAGCTGAATCATGGATCACAAACACAGAACTCAGTTCCTGAGGACGGCTGCAATGAGACAACCCACCATGTACTCCTACATGGCCTCTCACCGCTACCTTTACCAAATCGTATTCACACACTTAGCTCACACACAGTAGGACAGGTTCACACGCCTCTGATTCATCCCCGAGGAATCAGACCCGACTCAACTCTAAGCAGTAGCAGGCATGACAAACAAGCATGAATGAGTAGGCACATCAGGGCTCAAACAACTCCTACTCATGCTAGTGGGTTTCATCTAATTACTGTGGAATGACAGGTCATGCAGAGGATAAAGGGGTTCAGCTACCGCAGCAAGTAACAGATGAATCGATGTTGTCCTAATGCAGTAAAAGAGAGCAGGAGCGAGAGAGTGGGATTGTATCGGAATGAACAAGGGGGTTTTGCTTGCCTGGCACTTCTGAAGATAACATTGAGTCTTCATCAGTGTCAACGATCACATCATCGGTATCGCGTCTATCGAGAGGGGACAAATACCGGCAACATAGAAAGGAACACAATCAATGCAATGCACAATATGATGCATGCTCATGACATGGCAATATGAATGTGTTTTGAGCTAATGCAACTAGCAACAGATTAAATGAAGTTGGTTTGAATATAATATTCAAATTCAAACTCCATATGTGATTATTCAAATGCCATTTAATTGATTTGTGCTAAACAGCAGCTATAAGTTGTTCTGACATGCACGAAAATGGTACAGATGGATTCCTTGAATTTTTTTGATAATTTTTCATATATAATTTATTTAATTTGGAGTTACGGTTAATTTTCTATGATTTATTGAAGTTTATACAATTTTCTGGAATTTTCTGAATAAAATAAATCCAGAAAACATTACTGCGTCATCCTGACGTCATGATGACGTCAGCAGGTCAACGTGGCACAGTCCGGTCAAACTCTGACCAGTGGGGCCCACTGGTCAGTGACACACCGCTGGCATGAGTCACTGACGTGTGGGGCCGGTCAAAAGCCACGTCAGCAAGTCAAACTGACATCGAGGCCCACAATAATTAACTCTGAGATATCAAAAATATTGTTTTGAGTTCTACCTCTTTGCAATATTTTCAGAGACTAAGAGGAACATTTTCTTGGACTTCTTTGAGGAGATTTTAATGTTGATCATTTTTAGAAGGTTTCTGAGGCTTTGAAAATTTCCTCAATTCAAATTTCATTTGAATTAAAACATGATGCTCACATGAGGTCTAGCCTAGTGCATAACAGGACCAGGGATGTGACAACTCACCCCCACTAAACAAAAATCTCGTCCCGAGATTCAAGCGTAGGGTAAGGTGAAGGGGAAACGCAACTAGTATAATCTTCACGATCCAGGGTGCACTTCATAAGAGCGTTGATTCGATCACCATCATTGTCTCGAAGTCTTGCTCTGAGAACTCCAACTAACATGACAAGAAGAGGGAAGGAAAACTCTAGAAGAATTAATCTTCTCAAAGAACGAACAACTCAGGATTAACTCACGGAATGGGACATAGCAACATCTCTCGAGCTGAGAGACGAAGCACACCTCTAGAGGAATGGAGTGGAACAGATGACGAAGGTTCACTAGGTAGACAACGAT
Organism: Triticum aestivum; assembly: GCF_018294505.1. Classification (NCBI taxonomy): domain Eukaryota; kingdom Viridiplantae; phylum Streptophyta; class Magnoliopsida; order Poales; family Poaceae; genus Triticum; species Triticum aestivum. The sequence goes on along the minus strand of NC_057806.1, from coordinate 324,156,883 downwards.
TCCACACCTAAGAAGGTGGTAATCGATTGTCAACGTAGCGAGGAGTTGAGTTGCCATGATACCACAACGAGGCATCTTAGGAATGGTGACTCGTAGATATATTCCCTTAAGTGGCAAAAAGAATTACTTTTGATTCAGAGATCATTGAAACTCTTTAAACCAGCCTAAGACAATTCTCGAGCGATCGTTTGGAGGGGGTCGGTAGAATGGCATACTCAAACTTGGATGATGTGGATTACCTTGTTGAAGACAACGTAATGGATGAATTTGCTTATCACTGGAAATGGAAGAGACCCATGGTAGAATGACACATTGGCGGTGCAAGCTAGGAACAAAATGCAAATGCTGGGAATGATTCTGGTAACTGGGGAAGAACCCAACAATAGAGAGTGAATTCACTGTTTGAATAGGTCATAGCATTGCCGAGGAAACTGAGAGCAAACCCAGTTAGTGCCGATGATAACACGTAGCGCTTGTGCGTGCTCTCAAGAACTTGAGCATTTCCACATTCATCAAGGTTTTACCAACATCCGTGTCAAGGGTCCGGTAAACAACTTACTACCATGATGAATGGTGATGGAGGATGCAGATGCAAAGGAAGCTAACACTTCTCAGATTTCATCTTAGCGAGGCCAAGGAAATAAAATCTGGATGATCGACCGAAAGACATTTAGCACTCCGCTTCTAATGTTCTCCTTGATGTGCTAGTGTAACCCATTCATAGATATGGTTTGATATCTAGAACATCAAGTAAAAAGGTCGGACTTCGGAACACAGAAATCCATAGGGGCAACTAGGGAGTAAATCCTACGAAATCCCTATGGGGAGGTGGCCAACTTCCTCAAATCAAGATACTACAACAGGAGGTCTTCCGGTTGGGTGTGTTGGCCACGACATCCACTTTACCGGTTATCGCGAGACCAATATTATAGTTCTTGGGAAATGTTCCAACCATCACATCTGCCTGAGATTCAGATCTGGTTGGTGTCAGAATATTCCAGACTCATCAAGTCTAGAAAGAAAAATGAAAGTTTGCAACACAAATCGACGAGATGACGTCGCGAGATTCTCGGGGAGCGAACTACGATAGCAAGCTCCAAAACATGAGCTGGTTCTGCTACAAACATGTGAACACGTTGTCCAAGACAAGCATGACCACAAAGTAGTCTTATAATAAAACACTACCGAGTTCAGGAGGGGGAACCATCATTAATGACATCGAAGTCTCCACGCGTGGAAGTCCAAAGAGTTCACCTTGGACAGACTCCTTTATCTTTGAACAACTCAATCAGTGGCTTGGTGTGCTCGAAACACATATGGAATGAAGGTTGCAAGTCTCCAGACCACAGAATACTTCACACGTATGCATGACTGACTTGGGATGATTCCAGAGGAAGCAACATTGACTTTCTCAAATCCACGGCGGCAACTTTCACCAAATGCACGTGTATAAGAGGAAGTCACTCCTTTCATCAAACAAATACTTCATGAGTTAGCATGAAGAAAATGCCTTCAAAAGTTTCCAACACTAGCTTAATGTCCAACAAAATCATGGAGGAGATAAGGATGTTGTCAATGGGCTCAACAACAATTCATCTGGGTTTCCTTTTAAAAGGAATTCCATAGTTAAGTGAACAAGTGATAGCATGGGTCAGACCCAAAAGATATAATGGTGTATACTCGAGGGATCAACCACGAGTAAGACAACATTACGAATATCGTTGGTTCTGGTCTGATTGGATGATAGCCCATACTCCAATCAAAGGTTGGATAAGAATGATAGGTCCATTAACTGATCACAGGGACCAATCGATGAAGATATCATCTTTCCTCAACACACACTACACAAAGATATCCCTTTGGAACAAACTAAGTTAGGCAAGATTTTATCTTCCAATTCTCCAAGTTGTTGTCTAGCTTAACCAACTAGCTCAGGGATATCTAACACCGACTCTTGGAGAGAAGGTGGATCACAAGAAACCAACTTGATCACGAGCTCAACATAACAGTCAGGTGACAACCTGGTAATACTTCTGAGAAGATATTCAGAAAATCACGAACCACCGGTATGTTACTAAGCTCGAGAACAATCTTGCTTTTCAGGGCAAGACGATATGATCAATAGAGCAAGGATTTGAAATAATCCTAACTCATCGATCGAGGAGTGAACCAGGAGAATGGACTAGGTAGCACGATCAATCTTGGAATGATGATTCAATAACCAACACACTAAGAATGAAATTATTGTCCTTTAACTACCCAGCAACGAGGTTGCTAGGAGTATTGAATTCACACATCACAATTCATTTGTCGGTATTCCGGTTGCATCAACACGAGGGCCGAGGAATGACTAATGATGGTGAGAAGTATCACTACGTCAAAATTCATGAGAGTTGGTGCGGTTCTCATGACAATTCTGACATAAGGGGGGTAATACTCCAAGGTAGAACAGAACCAAAAGCTAGATTGGCATTTGATCTGCGGAATACAACTACTTTGACCCAATCCTAGATATGGAAGAGGTACTGGAGTTTGTTTCTCCTAGTCATTCTGCGATAGAATGGCTTGACGGACCACAAGAGTAATAGGCATCGATAAACGAACACACGCATACTCTTGACTATCAATTGATAGACGAAGGTCAGAATGCAACTAAAGAGAACAACTCAAAGGAACATATAATTTTCTGAGTTGTGGATGCATAGATTGGTATGTCGAACCAAGTTCAACATATTTCTTCCGGATAACCCATGCAGAAAGGTAGAACTGGCAGAGTCACGATTTATGAATGGAGAACTCCTCAGGAATAATCCCGTTGTGATATTTCAGTTCAACGAGGAACTTCTGCCATAAGTAGTTCATGGTATTTGGAAGAAGAAGATACCACGGACTTCAAGGACTATCGCAAAGGTTACTAATATCCTAAAGGCACTAGCAATTACTATCAACATGAAGTAGGTAGAGTGAATCTCGGGTTCAAGAACCCAGGAACAGAATACCTATTACTAAGTAGCATCACGGGATGCTTTCGAGAATGATGGCCAGAATCATCACACTGGGAACACAAATCATGGCTAAATTACTAGATGATCCCCTAAGACACCTAGGGTCATAATAATATCTCCAACATATATGTCAAGGTAACGAAGTACCTCAACTCACTGATTAGTGTGGTTAATCTGGCCCATGGGAACATTGAAACGGGAAGAAAGGATTTGCAATTGCATCAGACTACTTAGAAACCTGGGATGACTCGGACAGCATAACGGCTGTAAATGCTCAGAAAAGATTTGAGACATTCACAAAAATGGTGGCATAACCACTCAGAAGCACAATATCAAGGTTTCGAGATCAACAATTAACATACGGAAGTAGTAGGAACTGAACTGAGACTTAAATCCAACAATCTTATAAGTCCACTGTTTAGTAACACGTGATCCTAATAGAAAGAAGAGATAGCCTAGTTCTTAATCCCCGTAGAAGAGAAGATGATGACTCAGATCAGAAGGCCATGAGGTATAAGGAGTAAAAAGAGCCTTACGTTCCATCCCACAATCAATTCCCCTACATATAACTAAAGAATTTCTAGACTCAACTTCGACCAGTTTGGCTTGGTAATCCTACAGGCAGTCAAGCTCTGATACCAACGCTGTCAGGACCCCGACTCAATGCCACATCGATCTAGCATGTAACACCTCGTATCACTTTGCGGCCTCACGCACGGTATTCCACGGGTGTCGCCTTACCTTTTCCCGGGACCGTTTGCGCCTTTTGGCACACATATATGACAGTGTCGCTAGCATCCATATGATAAGGAGCCCGGGCTGACATGGCTAGTCGTAAACCCAAAGTGGCACAGACTTACAGGGACAGGCATCCATGACCCAACATCGAACGTGTCAGTCATCAGCGAGTGAATCCAGGCTGTAGCACTGGGCTAGCAGGACTCCGGTGAACCGGGCTGTAGCGGGCTAACAGGACTCCGGTATTCATCGCGTGACATTTCCCCGAAGGGACAGACACAGGAACGAAGAAGGACACATGCCGGCCAGCCTAAGTGTTCCGGAGCAGTAGCAAGCTACCATGGCTCGGTGGAAACACTAGGAGACATTTCCCGGTAAGAGAGGCTACTTAAAGATAAACAACTAGATGGTCAGCTCCCACACATACCAAGCATTTCAATAGCATACACACAATATGCTCGATATGTGCAAATACAACATGGCATCACAACATGACTCTACGACTCAAGTAATTTATTCAATAGGCTCCGAGGAGCGAGATATTACAAACATGGGTCTCATGACCCAACAATCAGAGCATACAAATCAAAGCACAAGAGGAAGCTATCATGTCTGGGTACAGACATCTATAACTGAAAAAGGCTGAGAAGCCTGACTATCTACCAAATCCTGCCGAGGCACAAGACCGTAGCTGAGGTAACAAGCTAAACGTCGAAGTCCACGTGGAACTACTAGTGAGACCGAAGTCTCTCTGCAAAAACATAAAATAGGCAAACGTGAGTACAAATGTACCTAGCAAGACTTACATCAGAACTAACTACATATGCATCATTATCAACAAAGGGATGGTGGGGTTTAACTGCAGCAAGCCAGCTTTGACTCGGTGGCTATCCTGAACTACGACTGCAAATAACTCTTTTGAGGTGGCGCACACGAGTCCACATATTCACCATATCAATACACCACTATGTATCCGCTCCCGTCTCCCTACGAGAACGCCATCCATAGCACTCACGCTTATCTTGCGTATTTTAGGGTATCCACTTCCACTTGTCTATGAACTGATATAAGCAACCCAGAAGTCCTTTTCCGTGGACATGGCTATTCGAATAGATCATATTAACCATGCAGGGGTGTACTTCTTCACACACGCTCTCACCACTTACCGCCGTTTACACGACATGTACTCGGCAACCTTCAAGCGGAAGCCCAACGTGGGTGTCGGCCACGGCCTGCCTAAACACTCAAGTCTCTAGTCTAGGTTTATCGCCTATTCGGGTTCCATCCATGAGGAGATCCGGCCGGAGTTTCGCTCACAGCCCCAAACGATGTGAACAGGGTTCCGTGACACCAAACGGGTGCCCAGTTTACCCGGCCATGTGCCTACCGCATCACAGCCCACCCCTACGGTCAGCGCTGCGCACGGCCTCCAGCATACTACAAACACCAGAAACTACTTGCAACTCCTGGACAGAGGACAAGGGTGATTAAGAAGCCGAGAGGGTCCATTGGTTTCGGGCCCAATGCGTGGTAGTAGCTGAATCATGGATCACAAACACAGAACTCAGTTCCTGAGGACGGCTGCAATGAGACAACCCACCATGTACTCCTACATGGCCTCTCACCGCTACCTTTACCAAATCGTATTCACACACTTAGCTCACACACAGTAGGACAGGTTCACACGCCTCTGATTCATCCCCGAGGAATCAGACCCGACTCAACTCTAAGCAGTAGCAGGCATGACAAACAAGCATGAATGAGTAGGCACATCAGGGCTCAAACAACTCCTACTCATGCTAGTGGGTTTCATCTAATTACTGTGGAATGACAGGTCATGCAGAGGATAAAGGGGTTCAGCTACCGCAGCAAGTAACAGATGAATCGATGTTGTCCTAATGCAGTAAAAGAGAGCAGGACCGAGAGAGTGGGATTGTATCGGAATGAACAAGGGGGTTTTGCTTGCCTGGCACTTCTGAAGATAACATTGAGTCTTCATCAGTGTCAACGATCACATCATCGGTATCGCGTCTATCAAGAGGGGACAAATACCGGCAACATAGAAAGGAACACAATCAATGCAATGCACAGTATGATGCATGCTCATGACATGGCAATATGAATGTGTTTTGAGCTAATGCAACTAGCAACAGATTAAATGAAGTTGGTTTGAATATAATATTCAAATTCAAACTCCATATGTGATTATTCAAATGCCATTTAATTGATTTGTGCTAAACAGCAGCTATAAGTTGTTCTGACATGCATGAAAATGGTACAGATGGATTCCTTGAATTTTTTTGATAATTTTTCATATATAATTTATTTAATTTGGAGTTACGGTTAATTTTCTATGATTTATTGAAGTTTATACAATTTTCTGGAATTTTCTGAATAAAATAAATCCAGAAAACATTACTGCGTCATCCTGACGTCATGATGACATCAGCAGGTCAACGTGGCACAGTCCGGTCAAACTCTGACCAGTGGGGCCCACTGGTCACTGACACACCGCTGGCATGAGTCACTGACGTGTGGGGCCGGTCAAAAGCCACGTCAGCAAGTCAAACTGACATCGAGGCCCACAATAATTAACTCTGAGATACCAAAAATATTGTTTTGAGTTCTACCTCTTTGCAATATTTTCAGAGACTAAGAGGAACATTTTCTTGGACTTCTTTGAGGAGATTTTAATGTTGATCATTTTTAGAAGGTTTCTGAGGCTTTGAAAATTTCCTCAATTCAAATTTCATTTGAATTAAAACATGATGCTCACATGAGGTCTAGCCTAGTGCATAACAGGACCAGGGATGTGACAACTCTACATTAAGGATGTCTTAGGATTCCTCAACCGTTGCAGCTCCTACATTGCCCCTCCACCTCCCCTGTACAAGTGGTGGTAATCGTGCCGATTGAAGACTGGTCACCGAGTGACGAGTGGACTTCTTGTTTCATGCATCCGGATGCGACTGTGGTCTTGAGACCTACCAATGATGGTGTGGGACCCTAGGTGGACCACGTATGATAGGTCCTTGACCCTACCTATAGTAGGTGACCTCATGTGATAGCCTGGCTTAATAGGGATGATAGACTACTCATATCAATAAGGAATTCCTTCTTTTCCGGGAGCCCATTCAGACAGAACTCCAAAGTTAAGCGTGCTCAGCTTGGAGTAGTGTCAGGATGGGTGACCGACCAGGAAGTTGCTCCTGGGTGCGCACGAGTGAGGACAAAGTGCGCAGAAAAGACTAGTATTGATATGTGGGGCCAGTCTAGATCCCGCCAGGAGTAACGACCACCGGCGGGTGTGTCCAGGGTGTTACAAGTTGGTATCAGAGCCGACCCTCGCGGTTACATGGATGGTTGCGGACAGGTGCGTGGTCATGTTGTTCATGACGTTTGTGACCCGTCGTGGCACCTGGCATGGCACATGTACCGGACTGGAAGCACAGACGTTTGTGCCAAGAGGGAACGTTCCTGTGGCCCGACGAGGACGCCGGTTCCTCTGAGTGGGGGTGTATGTGATAGCCTGGCTTAATAGGGATGATAGACTACTCATATCAATAAGGAATTCCTTCTTTTCCGGGAGCCCATTCAGACAGAACTCCAAAGTTAAGCGTGCTCAGCTTGGAGTAGTGTTAGGATGGGTGACCGACCGGGAAGTTGCTCCCGGGTGCGCACGAGTGAGGACAAAGTGCGCAGAAAAGTCTAGTATTGATATGTGGGGCCAGTCTAGATCCCGCCAGGAGTAACGACCACCGGCGGGTGTGTCCAGGGTGTTACACCTCATCACTCCTCCCTGGCAAGATCACATGCCCCATCTCCCTCTGTTCGCTGCTTCGGCGATGGGAGGGAGCGAGGAGCATGCCGTTTTCGACTGGTGATGGTAGGATGAGGTTTTTAGTTTGGATTTTAGTCCCTAGTCGTAGGTGGTGAGGCAATGGCACCACTGTCGGCATGGAATAACTCCTCTTCACCTCATCCTCATCTAATGGTGCTCCTTGGCATCTAGCTAGACCTAGGGCGTTATGGATGCCCTCTACAACATTTTCTTCTCAAGGCCAGATATTTGTTACGCAGGTCACGGTTGTCGACGTCTCCTTATTTACATTAGCGAGTTCCCATCTGCTGCTTCTACAAGCTCCTAGGATTCAACAAGTTTGCCCTGCTGGGGCCCAGAGGTAGCAATGAGCTTTTCTCATAAAGCATCGCTCGTGGATGCATGAGGGAGAAAAATTGGCATCCCCAAATATTTGGCTGTACTTTTGAATTTCTGTAAGGGTGTTCTTACAAAGGTATGTGCTACTTAATATATGGTTTTTGACCTTCAGCAAATAAAAAAATCAGCATTTGAAATCATGTCTGCAAATGATATTTTCTATGAGGATCATTATTCCTATCTCCTAGGCTATTTGGACTAATGAAAATGAATTCATCTTCAAGTCAGTACGCGCAAAATTATATACTTGAAGAGGAGAGTTCAAGCGAGAAATCACATGGCTCACACATAGAGCTAAGAGCAAGAAGTAGGCTAGCCTTTCTGTAGTTCCTGTTTTCTCTAACTGGTTTGTTTTTTCCCTTTGAGTAGGCCAGCCTTCCGAGTTGCCTCTTTTACCTCTTCTATACTTCAAACCTGAAAATTATAAAAACTGGCAATCAAGAGAAAGTACCACTTTTCTCCTGAACAATGATTGGCAGGGCATCTGATTTTTCATTTGGTTATTAATGCTAGCTGCAATATGAAGGAGTATGTTGTTTTTGTGGGTAACTAACATTGCTCACTTTTCCCCACCACCACTCGCCCCATTCTCGCAAAAGCGCAAACAAAGCTTGTTGTTGTCGGGTCAAAGCAGTTAGCCGTTATCTCCTCAATTACTGACGCGTGGGGACAAAGATCTTACGTTAGGTGGGCCATGTATGACAGGTGGTGATGCTGAGCATCCTTCCATCCTCCCCGTGGACTCTACTACAAGCACCACGTGGACCTATGACAAGAGCTCGAGCACGAGCCATCAAAACCGAGGTGAACTCACTCCTACTAGAGATTGATACGGATATGAATGGAACTTGGATGCTACCTCACCAAAACATGCTATGTGTCATTAGGTACAAAGAGAACGCCACCAAACAGCTAAGGGACACCCCAAAGGAGTAGGGGAAGGACCCCAAGGCCACGAGGAAGGAGGAGCCCAGCATGATCTGCTCAGCACCTCCTAGGAGGCTTCTGTAACCGAGACTCACACCCCCGTGTGCACGACCTCTAGACCCCATGCGCACGGGCCTCACTTACCCCATGCGCACGGGCCTCCCAGGCTTCGGACGTGGATGCCATGTCTTGCCTCCCAAGTCGCCCCTGCCTCCCTTTGGCTATATATTTTTGGTCTAAGACATTTTGTAGGGTTAGCAAAGTATATGTGAGACACTGATAGAGCTTTGCTCCTTCTACCACTCCTCTTGGAGATCAATACCTCCTACAAGAAGATCCAAAGTGGATATCAAGACCTCCTCTTGGAGAAGACTGTCATCAAGACCTCACCTCCTTAGGAGTGGGAAGAACCTTACATTTGTGCTTGTTTCCTTGGATTGTTCTTGTATTCTTGTGGATCTCAACTGTGCTGTCCTAGTGGATGTGTGATTGGGTTTTGTTTGAGTGAATTTCCTCTTTGTGTTCTTGTGTTCATCAGTTCCCCCTTCAAGTGTGAAAATATCTCCACTTAGGGTTCCACCCTACAATAGGTGGATTGTGTCCATGACCGCTTATGATGAGTGGGACCTGGACTGGGTGAGCTATTACGTTCTTTCGCCTAAATTAGCGTGACCCAAGCGATCAGCTGCATCCGCCACCCAACCCCATGCAACCGTTTCTGTCGCCATGCCCCTAGCAGCCCCATCGCCCACTCTGATTGTCCGCCTAAGCTCCGATGGTGTAGCAACGTGATGCTACAGGGCAGCCTTCGACCCATCTGCAGGAATCATCTGAGGTCGTTGGCCGGCCGGTATGTTTCTAATCGAAGCCCTAGCAATTAGGATTCGTTTATTAGTCGATTGAATGGGTGATTGAGCGATTGAATGGTTGTTTGTTGACTTGCTCTAGTTTGGGACCACTATCGACATCTATTTAGGATTGAGTTCATGCCAATTATACTTGTGACAGCTAGCTTGGAAATAGAAAACCCTAGAAATTAAGTTTCGTTGATAGGAGCCCATTTTAGATTGTTGTGTGGTGATTTTCATCTAAATAATTGAGTGTGTTTTAATTCTCTGATTTCAAAATTTGATCTTTGATTGATGGCTATCAAGTCCGGGCTGGAAGAGGGCGATGAATTTGTTTTGCACCAGAGATGAACTCTTGCTGGTCAATTCTGGCTAAAAGGGCTACTCAATTCTCACACCTGACAAGCCAAAACGTATCCGCTCAAAGATCCGTTATGACGTCATGCGCTAATTTCAGGAAAACGATAAGGTGATGTCATGATGCAAGATGGAAAGGAAAATGCCAAGTGTAAGGATGGCTTCGTAAGCCGGCAAACCGCTTGACCCGGCCAAGAAGTATAATGGGGAAGACGAAGATCACGGGAACAAAGGATTCCGGCTCACCAGATTAGACCCTAATTTAACCTTTGATACTTCATGTTTTCCTTTATTTTATTTGCTTTTCAGAATAAAGTTTAGTGTGGATGAATCCAAGCTAAACTAGGGGCTAATATTGGGGATATTCCCCATGGGATGGCCCGGCCATGAGGAATGACCCGGTCGAGAGCGCACTGGTTCATTGATCGCTTCAACACATCAGACCAATACAGGTGACACAAGTAGGAAGGCTGGCTCATGGAGGTGCCTGATGGGCCGGCTTATGAAGGCCTAGATATGAAGATTCTTCTTGCTTGGGAAATAACACAAGTAGGAAGCAGAGTAGAACACAGGTTTAACTACGACCAGGAATCTATTGTAAACCTAGGGACTCAGCCTATTATGGACTTAAGTTGCAATCTCTTGAAAGCTAAGTTAGCTAATCTGCACCCTCGTAATCGAGACTTCCAGCAATATCAATCAAGAAGGAAGTGGGTCTTTAACTCCACCGCGCGTGGTCGAACCTAGGTAAATGTTGGGAATCATTGCATGGAATACAAAAAAAAAATTCTACACACACACAATGATCTATCCATGCAGATGCATAGCAATGAGGGAGAGAGTGTGTCTACGTACCCTCATAGACCGTAAGCGAAAGCATTTCACAACGCGGTTGATGTAGTCGATCTTCTTCACCCTTCAACCAATCAAGTACCGAACTCATGGCACCTCCGTGTTCTCCACACGTTCAGCTCAATGACGTCCCTCGCCTTCTTGATACAGCAAGATGTCGAGGTAGTAGATGAGTTCCGTCAGCATGAAGGCATAGTGACGGTGATGGGGAAGTGATCTCCGCAGGGCTTTGCCTAAGCACTATGAAAATATGACCGGGGTATAAATGGTGCAGGGGGCGCCGCACATGGCTAGGCAATTGTTTGGGGTGTGATAGGGCGTCCCACTACATATATATAGGTGGGAGGGAGAGGGGAGGCTGCCAGGAGGCGCCCTAAGTAGGCCGTGTAGCGACCAGACCTCAAACGGTCTGATCTCTGTGCTCCAGTGTCATCCCTGGATCAGTAATGCTGACACTGCACAATACTTTGAAGGATTTATAACAGAGTAGCAATCACACACTTATTACATCGGATGTCTCAAAAGAGAACTTATTACAATAAATATGGCTTAAGGCCATCTAATAACGATAACAACGGAAGGCTTGGAAGATAAGTGAGTCCATCAACTCCAACGGCATCACTGAGTATAGAACCACGACCTAAAGGCACCTTACTCGTCGTCTGAGAATTCTGCAACATGAACTTTGCAACCCGAAATGGGTCAGCACATGGAATATGCTGGCAAAGTAACATATAGAGAGCAATGAACAGAAATATGCTATACTACATGCATATATGGCTGGTGGAAAGCTCTATGGTTACAGTTTTGCGTAAAGCCAATTTTTCCCTACTGCAAAGGAATAAATTTTATTTAACTATCATGGTAGTTGTTAAACATTGAGAGTGTAGACACCCTCTCAACCCCAATTAAACATCATCATTAAAAACCCAACAATATTAATTAGAGTAACATGATGAGATTCACATGATAATCCAAGTACTAGATACTCAAAACGTCCATAACCGGGGACACGGCTAACCATGATTAGTTTATACACTCTGCAGAGGTTTGCACACTTTTCCCCACAAGACTCGATCTCCTCCGTTGGGATTCTCGCACTACATGGTGTTTGAGAAACGGATGACCGAGACATAGTCTTTCAGAAGCGCTAGCACCTTACGATCGGGTAGATCGTTACACCTACTTTCCCCTAGATCTGCTAGTCTACCACTGTAAGAGTTCGCACGACTTAATCAACTATGCTAGAGCCCATAGTAGCTTGTGCCTGCACACCAAAGTTTCTAGTATGAATAATCTCATGATCCCTTTGAGCCTGGGTGGCGGTCCATAAAGAAAAACAAGCAGTCGCTGGAATACCTAGGTGCCTCAATCCACCCAGATGTGTGTTTCAGTTGCCACCTTAGATAAACCATTAATTAACAATCTCACATCTGTCATGGAAACACTCACCCAATCCACGTCTACTAGCATAGCATAGCAATAAGAAAACGTAGAAGTAACTCCCAGGGTTTGATAAAGAAACTTGTAATAGGTACTACCTCATCTACTTCCCAAAACCCACAATTTAATTAGATCCTAATCATGAATTGTTTGAGGATTTATCTAATGCAAATAAAACTGGGTACTAGGAGGTATGATCAAAGTGTTACTTGCCTTGCCGATGATCCGCGAAACCTAGCGATTCGAAGTAGCAAGCGGCGCACTCCGGGTACTCTATCGCAAACAAACAAGCGTACATTAAGTACTCATCTAATGCACATGTAAAACTCAAATAAGAGATCTAACCAGAAAGTTCAACTTAAGAACTCTGGTTTGCAAAAAGAATCAAATCGAACGAAGCAACAAAAGTCAAACGGCGAAAGAAACAAGCTTCGTTTACTAATTTGGATCTAAGTCAAATTTTACAGTGGCAAAAACTTTTTTGAGTTGGTTAAACAGAAAGAGGGTTTCGAGACGAAACTCCAGGCGCTTGAATCGCCTGATTCTGATAAACGAGCGAAAAGTTATACTAGATCGAAAATCGGATCAGAAATCACGATAAGAAATAATCGCGGATGAATCCGAGAAAAAGAAAAACGACGAACAGATTAACGAACGAACGTTCGTTATCTGGATCTAAATGATGAGCGCGTTCGATAGAACGAACGAACCAGCGAACGCTCGCTAATTAACCTAAACCGGAAAAAACCGATCTAATAAAAAAACGGAAACTAAAAAAACCGAACAAAAACCGGCGAAAACAAATGGTTTTAAAAAAAACCGGCGGCGGCGGTCAACCTCGGCGGCAGGTCCGGCGGCGGCTGGGCGCGGGCTAGAGTTTGGGGCGCGGCGCGGCTCGGGTGGGCTGCTAAGGCTCGGGGTGGCGCTATATAAAGGGCCCGGCCGGAGGAGTCCCGGCCGATCCCGGCCCGAAGTCGGTTCGTTTTTTTAAATAATTACGCGCAGAAAAGCAAACAAAAGAAATACTAAACGGACTCCAAAAATCCCGAAATAAAATTTCCCCGGCTTCTAAAATCAAGCCGCACAGGATGAACATTTATTTGGGGCCCAAATGCAATTTTGAAAAACGCGCATTTTCCTAAATTCAAATAAAATAGCAAATAAAACCAAAATAAAATCTTATTTGATTTTATTATTAAATCCTCAATATTTCTTTATTTTGGGAAAGTCATTTTATTCCCTCTCTCATATTTTTGTGATAGAAATAATTGAAGATAAAATAAATAAAATCAAATGATCCTATTTTCAAAATTTGAGAAAACTCAAATATGGAGATAACGAAAACCCCAACTCTCTTCGAGGGTCGTTGAGTTGCTAGAATTTCTAGGATCAACCAAAATGCAATAAAATATGATATGCAATGATCATCTAATGTATAACATTCCAAATTGAAAATTTGCGATGTTACAAACCTACCCCCCTTAAGATGAATCTCACCCTCGAGATTCGGGTTGGCTAGAAAATAGGTGAGGGTGGTCCTTCAGCAGATCTTCCTCTCGCTCCCAGGTGGCTTCATCCTCGGTGTGGTGGCTCCATTGAACTTTGCAAAACTTAATAACCTTGTTGCGGGTGACTCGGCTGGCATACTCAAGAATCTTGACTGGTTTCTCCTCATAGGTCAAATCACTGTCCAACTGAATTGCTTCCAGCGGCACTGTATCTCTCAGCGGTATATCAGCCATCTCTGTGTGGCACTTATTCAACTTGGAAACGTGGAACACGTCGTGAACTCCTGACAATCCTTCGGGCAATTCCAACTTGTAGGCTACTTCTCCCATACGCTCCAAAACCTTGTATGGTCCTACAAAACGTGGCGCTAACTTTCCCTTAACTCCAAAGCGCTTAACTCCTCGAAGTGGAGATACTCGAAGATAAACTCGGCCTCTGACTTCGTAAACTGTCTCCTTGCGTTTAGAATCTGCGTAGCTCTTCTGCCTAGACTGGGCTACCTTGAGCCTATCGTGAATCAATTTCACCTTCTGTTCAGACTCCTTAATCAAATCCGGTCCAAACAACTGGCGGTCTTCAACTTCATCCCACGACAATGGGGTCCTGCACCTCCTTCCGTACAAGGCTTCAAAAGGGGCCATCTTCAAGCTGGATTGATAACTGTTGTTGTAAGAGAACTCTGCGTATGGCAAATTGTCGTCCCAACTAGATCCGTAATCTAGCGCGCAAGCTCTTAGCATATCCTCCAAAATCTGATTGACTCTCTCGGTCTGTCCATCTGTCTGTGGATGAAAAGTTGTGCTGAACTCTAGCCTGGTACCCAAAGTTTCGTGCAACTGATTCCAAAACTTTGAGGTAAACTGGGTTCCTCTATCTCATACAATGCTCCTTGGAACTCCATGCAGACATACAATCTTGGTCAAGTATATCTTTGCCAACTTAGCACTGGTGTAGGTAGTCTTCACTGGGATGAAATGAGCTACCTTTGTCAAACGATCGACTACAACCCAAATCGAGTCATAGCCTGAACGCGTTCTGGGCAATCCTGTAATAAAATCCATGCCTAGCTTATCCCACTTCCATTCGGGTATTGGCAATGGCTGTAACAATCCTGCTGGCTTCTGATGCTCTTCCTTTACTCTCTGACATACATCACAAACTGCTACATACTCCGCAATATCCTTCTTCATTACGGTCCACCAGAAGGTATCCTTCAAATCCAAATACATCTTGGTATTTCCTGGGTGAATCGAATATGGTGAATCATGGGCTTCCTGCAGAATTATCTTCCCGATCTTCGGGTCATTGGGCACATAAACACGGTCTTCAAACCATAAGGTATCGTGTTTTTCCTCATGAAATCCTTTAACTTTTCCTTTGCTCATTTTATCCTTTATAGAGGCAACCTCCTTGTCAGTCTTCTGAGCTTCTCTGATCTTATCCATCAAAGTAGACTGAATCTCCAATGCTGCTACATAGCCTCTCGGGACTATCTCCAAACATAGATCACGAAGATCCTCGGCTAACTCCCTTGGTACATCTCCCGTCATTAGGGTGTTGACATGGCTTTTACGGCTCAACGCATCAGCTACTACGTTAGCCTTTCCGGGATTGTAATGCAATCTCATATCATAATCCTTGATGAGCTCCAACCATCTCCTTTGCCTGAGATTCAACTCCTTCTGCGTGAAAATATACTTCAAACTCTTGTGATTCGTGTACACCTCACAATGGTTTCCAATGAGAAAATGTCTCCAAGTCTTTAATGCATACACTACGGCTGCTAACTCCAAATCATGCGTGGCATAATTCAACTCATGCGGCTGAAGTTGTCGTGAAGCATACGAAACAACTCTTCCTTCCTGCATAAGCACTGCCCCAAGTCCTTGATGTGAAGCGTCGCAATACACCTCATAATCCTTGTTCTGGTCCGGCAGAATCAACACTGGTGATGTAACCAAACGTTTCTTCAACTCCTGGAAACTGGCCTGACATTCCTAAGTCCATTTGAACTTGGTATCCTTCTTCAACAACTCCGTCATTGGCTTCGCAATCTTCGAGAAATTTTCAATGAATCTCCGGTAGTATCGTGCGAGTCCAAGAAAACTCCGGATCTCTCCAACTATTGTTGGTGCTTCCCAATCTGTCACAGTGTCAACCTTGGTGGGATCTACTACTATACCATCTCTGGATATAACGTGTCCGAGGAATCCAACTTCCTTCAACCACAATTCACATTTGCTAAACTTGGCATGTAACTGATGTTCTCCGAGCTTCTCAAGTACCAAACACAAATGATCCTTATGCTCCTCTTCATTCTTCAAGTAAACTAGAATATCATCAATGAACACTACGATGAACTTATCCAAAAACTCCATAAATACTTTGTTCATCATGTTCATAAAATATGCAGGTGCGTTAGTCAGTCCAAATGACATAACGGTGTACTCGTACAGCCCATACCTGGTGGTAAAAGCTATCTTAGGTATATCCTGTTCTCGAATCTTCAACTGATGGTATCCTGATCGCAAATATATCTTGGAAAATACCTTAGCTCCTTGCAATCGGTCAAACAGATCATTGATCATCGGTAGTGGGTACTTGTTCTTGATTATTACTTCGTTCAATCCTCGATAATCAACAACCATCCTTAACGATATGGGCCTAAATGCAATTTTGAAAAACACGCATTTTTCCTAAATTCAAATAAAATAGCAAATAAAACCAAAATACAATCTTATTTGATTTTATTATTAAATCCTCAATATTTCTTTATTTTGGGAAAGTCATTTTATTCCCTCTCTCATATTTTTGTGATAGAAATAATTGAAGATAAAATAAATAAAATCAAATGATCCTATTTTCAAAATTTGAGAAAACTCAAATATGAAAATAACGAAATCCCCAACTCTCTCCGAGGGTCCTTGAGTTGCGTAGAATTTCTAGGATCAACCAAAATGCAATAAAATATGATATGCATTAACGATCTAATGTATAACATTCCAAATTGAAAATTTGGGATGTTACAGGCCGAATCCTACTTGGGGTCCTCCCCTTGGCCGCGGCCCTCTGCCATGTTTGTCGGAGGGGGAAGGAAAGAGGGGGGAGAGGGAAGGAAAGGGGTACCCTATTCCTCTCTTTCTTTCCCTTCCCCTCTTTCCTTCTTCTCCTAGGCCGACCCATATGGGGGGTGCACCAGCCCCTTGTGGCTGGTGCATTTCCCCTCTTGGCCGATAAGGCCCATATCTTTTGCCGGGGGTGCCTGAAACCCCTTCCGGTGACCCGGTAAGTACTCGGTAGCCCCCGAAACACTTCCAGTGTCTGAATACCCTCATCCTATATATCAATCCTTACCTCAACCATTTCGAGACTCATCATGTATGTGATCTCATCCGGGACTAGAGAGCACCATTTGGTCACCAAATTACATAACTCATATAATACTATATCGTCATCGAATGTTAAGCGTGCGGACCCTACGAGTTCGAGAACTATGTAGACATGACCGAGACACCTCTCTAGTTAATAACCAATAGTGAAGCATGGATGCCCATATTGGCTCCTACATATTCTACGAAGATCTTTATCGGTCAAACCGTTATGACAACATACGTAATTCCCTTTGTCCATCAATATGTTACTTGCCCGAGATTCGATCGTCGGTATCTGCATATGTAGTTTAATATCCTTACCAGCAAGTCTCTTTACTCGTTCCGTAAGACATCACCTAGTGACCAACTCCTTAGTCATTTGCTTGCAAGCTTATGATGTGTGTTACCGAGAGGGCCCAGGGATACCTCTCCGATACTCGGAGTGAAAAATCATAATCTCGATCTATGCCAACCCAACAAACACCTTCAGAGATACCTGTAGAGCTTCTTTATGATCATCCAGTTACGTTGTGACATTTTATAGCACATAAGGTATTCCTCTGGTATCCAGGAGTAGCATAATCTCATAGTCGAAGGAATAAGTATTTGACATGAAGAAAGTAATAGCAGTAAACTGAACGATCATTATGCTAAGCTAACATATGGGTCTTGTCCATCACATCATTCTCCTAATGATGTGATCCCGTAATCAGATGACAACACATGTCCATGGTTAGGAAACCTTAACCATCTTTGATCAACGAGCTAGTCTGGTAGAGGCATACTAGGGACACGATATTTGTTTATGTATTCACACATCTATTTAAGTTTCCGATCAATACAATTCTAGCATGAATAATAAAATTTTATCATGAATAAGGAAATATAATAATAACGACTTTATTGCACTAGAGTTAATAATCTAGTTCACATCTCCATGTGACTAACACTCAAAGAGTTTACTAGAGCCAATCTAGTTCACATCGCCATGTGATTAACACTCAAAGAGTACTAAGATGTGGTCATGTTTTGCTTGTGGAAGAGATTTAGTCAACGGGTCTGCCACATTTAGGTCCATATGTATTTTGCAAATTTCTATGTCTACAATGCTCTTCATGGAGATACTCTAGCTAATTGCTCCCACTTTCAATATGTATCCAGATTGAGACTCATCGTCATCCGGATTGGTGTCAAAGCTTGCACCGATGTAACTCTTTACGACGAACTCTTTATCACCTCCATAAACGAGAAACATTTCCTTAGTCCTTTTCAGGTACCTAAGGATAATTTTGACTGTTGTCCAGTGGTCCACTCTTGGATCACTATTGTACCCCCTTGCCAAACTCATGGCAAGGCACACAACAGGTCTGGTACATAGCATGGCATACTTTATAGAACCTATGGCTGAGGCATAGGGAATGACTTTCATTCTCTCTCTATTTTCTACTATGATCGGGCTTTGAGTCTAACTCAATTTCACACCTTGTAACATAGGCAAGAACCCTTTCTTTGACTGGTCCATTTTTGAACTTCTTCAAAACTTTATCAAGGTATGTGCTTTGTGAAAGTCTATTAAGCGTCTCGATCTATCCCTATAGATCTTGATGCCCAATATATAAGCAGCTTCACCGAGTTCTTTCATTAAAAAAATCTTATTTAAGTATCCTTTTATGATATCCAGAAATTCTATATCATTTCCAATCAATAATATGTCATCCACATATGATATCAGAAATGCTACAGAGCTCCCACTCACTTTCTTGTAAATACAGGCTTCATCATAAGTCTATATAAAACCATATGCTTTGATCACCTCATCAAAGCGTATATTCCAACTCCGAGATGCTTGCACCAGTCCATAGATGGATCGCTGGAGCTTGCACACTTTGCTAGCACCTTTTGGATCGACAAAACCTTCTGGTTGCATCATATACAACTCTTCTTTAAGAAATCCATTAAGGAATGTCGTTTTGGCGTCCATTTGCCAAATTTCATAATTATAAAATGCGGCAATCGCTAACATGATTCAGACTGACTTAAGCATCGCTATGGGTGAGAAGGTCTCATCGTAGTCAACCCCTTGAACTTGTCAAAAAACTTTCGCAACAAGTCAAGCTTTGTAGATGGTGACATTACCATCAGCATCTATCTTCTTCTTGACGATCCATTTATTCTCAATGGCTTACCGATCATCAGGAAAGTCCACCAAAGTCCACACTTTGTTCTCATACATGGATCCTATCTCAGATTTCATGGCCTCAAGCCATTTATCGGAATCTGGGCTCATCATAGCTTCTTCATAGTTCGTAGGTTCACCATGGTCTAATAACATGACTTTCATGATAGGATTACCGTACCACTCTAGTGCGGAACATGCTCTGTTTGACCTATGAAGTCCAGTAGTAACTTGATCCAAAGTTTCATGATCATCATCATCATCATTAGCTTCCTCTTTAGTTGGTGTAGGCATCACGGGAATGGATCTCTCTGATGTGCTACTTTCCAAATTGAGAGAAGGTACAATTACCTCATCAAGTTCTACCTTCCTCCCACTCACTTCTTTCGAGAGAAACTCCTTCTCTAGAATTATCCATTCTTGGCAACAAAGATCTTGCCTTCGGATCTGTGGTAGAAGGTGTACCCAATTTTTTCCTTAGGGTATCCTCTGAAGACGCACTTCTCCGATTTGGGTTTGAGCTTAATAGGCTGAAGCCTTTTGACATAAGTGTCGCAACCCCAAACTTTGAGAAACGATAGCTTAGGTATCTTGCCAAACCATAGTTCATACAGTGTCATCTCAATGGATTCAGACGATGTCCTTGAAAGTGCAACTATCCCTGGGTGGTTTTGGTAATTCCTAACAACATATAGCTCACTGAACTAATGTTCTTTCAAGATGATCATTTCAGAAAGTTCAATGATTGGCATGGCATGGACCAGGAATGTGGACCCCTCAAAATGCTAAGGACACACATTGGCTCAAGCTCAAGACTCTACATTTTCATTTTAGTGATCCAAGATCACATTGAGTCCATAGGAAAAGCCAATACTATTAAAAGGGGATGATGTCTTTCTTAATGGCTTGCTTGCTCAAAATGCTTAGTGATATGCTCCAAAAGCCCTCAACCACTTTCTCATATCCACATATGTCCCGAACCAAAAGTCAAACTCGGCCCCACCGATTTGATCTATCCGATGCCACCGAGTTCATTTGACATACACTGGTGCGCGTCGGTGCTAAACAAACGGTTTTTAACCCCTTTCCGCGACGGCATTTGGAACCGTCGCCAAGGGAGTGTGGGCGATAGGGGGGGTCCTCCCCACACGACCCAGAAATCGTCGGGGATAGGCCCTCCTGGGACACAGGCTGGGGCCGTGTGCGATCGGGCGAGGCATCAAAACCCAATCATTTCCGTAGGTATGTACATCCCACATGGTAATCCGAGAAAATCATTTCCATAGGTATGTACATCCCACACGGTGAATCCCAGAAAAACATTTCCGTTCGTATGTATATCACACACAATCAATCCAAGGAATACATTTCCGTTCTTATGTACATCGCGCACAGTCAATCCAGGGAAAACGTTTCAGTTCGTACGTACATCCCACATAGTTTTATTTGTAGGCTCGTGTGTGAAAGGTGTAACTATCACGCACGGTCTGCGTTGGTTAACTGTTTGCTTTTATCAACTATATCACACACGATTTCATGAAGAAAACTGTGTGGCATTGGGCTATCCATCGCAAGCGCTTTTACTGCTTGAACCGTTTGCAAAGGTCCATGACACATTTAGCAGGTTTATTAGTTTACAATTAATAATTCCATTATCACGCAAATTCACATTTCATATCGAACAACTGTTTGCCAATTTTATATCAGGCACATAAATATATTATAACATCACAGTACGGTAGCTACATGAAAACAACACGCTACAACATATAGCTAGTTCAACTTCATAAGAACAATATAGTCATTTCCCCAATCGAGATCATCCAGGCTCGTTTTATCCACCTCTGCTTTCAATTCAGTAAGAACCTATTTTGCATGGGCCAACTAGGAAAGTGCCTCCCCCTTCGCCAACACCATCTTAGCAAAGTCTGATTTAAAAAATCTGAGCTCATTCTCCACCTTCAACTTTTTATCCCGCATCTTCAAATATTCTTCAGCATTGACAACAGTTTCTCTAAGCCCACGTCTGTTCTCTTCCTCATACATGCTCCAGAGCTTCGCCAGGCACATCTTTAAAGACTGTGTCCACTCTTGATCAACCCACTCCAAGTAAGAACACTTCTGTTCATCCTATAATACTTAAAACTAGATCAGTAACAATTGTAGGGGAAATGGGTTTATAGCAACATAGAAAATCACCAATGCTTATTTTGAAAAACTGAAGAAACATGTTAATTATGACATATCTTCTCAAAAAGATCAATGTGCAAATGAAATAATTGGTACTGAGACAACAACCAAATTCTGGAACATCAGAAGCTATAATTAACTACACGATGCTACAAGTTCTTACTCATGTACAATAAATAACAAATTGAACATTTTATGAGGAAGGTAAATATAACTGCAACAGCATAGCGACAGTGTTTGGATGACAACAAATTGATACTAATAGGTGTGTACATGCACAAATTTAGTAACATAGAACTAATAGCACTAAGGCCATCCACTATGTATGCCAAACTGGGGTAAAGACAACCGTTGCTACATCTCGCACAGGTGCCCTGCACTGGTGAGCTGATGCAGCGGAAAAAATCAGGGGCCCGGACTCCGGAGCACGTAGTTGCTCCGATGCCCAGTTCCTCCATGCCATAAAGATTTAGTATTTTACTGCTTGGCTGCTCGGATGTGTGGACCAAAGTTGGCTGCACAAACTGCTGAAGCAGTGCCAAATAATTTTCTAATGGCACCGCTGATGAGATGGCAACAATTTAAGATACTAGGTACAAATTGTGACACTATCTTAGGATGCGTTTGGTTGAAGGTGTGGTACGAATGGGTAGGGACCGTGACAGTGTCTGAATCACATCTAACAAATAATTTGTAACAACGAAAGAGGGTCTAACCTTCTCTGCACATGCCAGAAACTTCCTCCCACTGTCCACAGAATCAAACTCAACTAGCTTCACGCATGGAGATTGATGATGACAATGAGAAGGTAGATCTTCATCCACCCCGCTCCATTCGTTGCCACTGATGGTCCTAGGGAGCTACAAGAGGAAGAAATGACTCAAATTGACCTTTGGGTAAAAATCTTCATTCCAAGTCATAGCCCGAGAGACAGAAGAGAGGCATACCCAGGTGGTGAAGGAATCGTCGCCGGAGGAGGAGCCGCTGGAGAGGTCTTTGAAGAAGACCATGGCGACCCCGGCGGTAGGATGCGAGTCGACGAGAGCGAGGAAGCGGCTATAGCTTAGCAAGGAAGGAAGGAAGGAGGAAACAGGGGAAATGTGACTTGTGGTCGGGGAGAAAAGGGGGTGGGGAAGGAGGGAAGGGGGCGGGGGTAGATATTTTGGTGGTAGGCCAAAATTTTGGAAATTTGGAGGGAAACTTTGCGCGCGGTGCCGCCGGACCTTTCACTTTGAATGATTGTGTGCTTCGTAAATGATTCTTCTGCTTTACGCGCATGGGATGAGTTTGATAATTCAATTTTTGGTGGAAATTTCCCCGGGTACGTCATTGCATAATTTAACATCACTTGCTAATTTTGGCACACAAAAGAGCGTATAGAAGACAGACCACACTTATTGAATCGAGCAATTTTAGTAATTAAATAGAGCCAGTTGACCTAAACATCGCTGTAACAAAAGACCAGTATTAAAAACAAAGCCTAAGTACACATAATTTTAACAAATACACGAGTGCGCCAGCCTATGCATCGCCGGTGTGAGATGACACATCGATGACTTGTCCTGACGACACGCCGCCGTTGGAAGACTCTGCGTCCCCCTGCTAAAGTCGACCACGTCCTCGTCCTCGTCCTCGGCGCCGCCCTCAATGTTGTATTACTCGTAGTAGTGGCTGCGCCATAGCTCGCGTTGGTACTCCATCACCGATTCCTCGATGGACAGACTCTTCTCTACCTCGACCTCAGCCACACGCAACTCCTCCTCCTGGCGCTCCTCGATCTCCGCTGCCTCATGCATCTCCAGCTCCTGCTCGGCGACCTCATGATGAAGCAGGTGCTCCATGGCCACCGCCGCCTTTTCAGACGTGGGTTGCATGATGGAGTCTCAGGTGGCCTGGAATATCTTGGCGTGTGCATCCTCGAACTTGGCATGGATAGCCTCGACCCGGGCCAGGGCGACATTGGCGGCTCGAACGGCAGCTCGAGCGCTCTCGGCGTTTGCAGCCACCGTCGCAGCAGCAGCTACAGCCGTCTCGGCTACTGCAGCTGCCCTGTTGGCTGTCGTAGACGCCCTCTCGGCGGAACCGGCCGCGCTCAATGCGGATCCGGCGACACTCTCGCCGTAGGCGGCCACGCTCTTGGCGCAGGTGTCGGCGCTCGGGGGGGACGTGGCCATCTTACGGTCCTTGACGAAGTGTTTCCACGGTGTCATCTTTGCAAGAAGGGGGTGCGGGAATGGGGATCGGCATTCATGGATTCGGGTGTTGCCGGCACTGGAGCAAACGAGCCAGCGAAGCTTAAGGAGGGAGGCTTAAATAGACCTAGATATTTTCATCGGAAACAGTTCCTAGAAAACAACTGTGTGTGATATTGTAGATATTTTTTATTATCCGTGAAAGATGAATTTGGAGTAAAGTGGCAACGGATGGTGTTTTAAATGAACGAGAAATTTTGTAGTACTAATACAACTATCATGTCAAATTTTGGAAAATTTCAGGGGTCATTTGACCTTTTAAGACATTTAAGTGATTTTCTAGCCATTTAATGACCGTAATTGAAATTTGATCTACATGTACATGCAACAGCTAACCATAACGATTTGAAAACTCATATTTCATGTACTTGTGTGCGATTTAATTCTATGTGCAGTAAATTGGAAGGAATTTTCAAACATATTGGTCTAACGGCTATGACACAATTAAGCATGGAGTGACATGGCATTTTAATTCCAAAAAATAAAAAAATGATCAGAAAAACATGAAACCTTGGTTGATGTAATGTCTTGCCACCAAGATGATGTGGTAAAGAAATTGGCATGTTTGAAGAAAGCTTGGACACACACCCCTCACAAATCGGAGCAACTCACTAGAAGGTTCGTGGTTCCGATAGGGAACAATGCATGTTTGATGATGAGCGGGAGATAGCTTCCTCTTACGGTCTTCATTTTTTCTACATCTAACACGCACTACTACAACTGTAATGTGAAATTTTTGAAAGTTCTAGGGGTCATTTGACCTTTTAAAGACATTTAAGTGTTTTTATAACTATTTAATGACCGTAATTCAAATTTGAACTACATCTACATGCAACGCCTAACCAAAACGGTTTGAAAAATCATATTTGTGTACTTGTGAGCGAGTTAATTCCATGTGCACTAAATTAGAAGGAATTTTCAAACATATTGGTCTCAAGGAATGGGCACATGCATGGAGTGCCGTGGCATTTTAATTCCAAAAAATTAAAAAATGACCAGAAAAACATGGAACCTTGCTTGATTTAATGTCATGCCACCAAGATGATGTGGTAAAAAATTGGCCTGTTTGACGAAAGTTCGAACACACACCCCTCACAAACCGGAGCAACTCACTAGAAGGTTCGTGGTTCCGAGAGGGAACAATGCATGTTTGATGACGAACGGGAGATAGCTTCCTCTTACTGCCTTCAAATTTTTTCTACGTTTAACGTGCACTAATACAACTGTCATGTGAAAATTTGGGAAATTTCTGGGGTCATTTGACCTTTTAAAGACATTTAAGTGATTTTCTAACCATTCAATGACCGTAATTCAAATTTGAACTACATCTACATGCAACGCCTAACCATAACAGTTTGAAAAATCATATTTTTGTGTACTTGTGTGCGAGGTAAAAAATCATCAGACGACGTAAATATCTGCTGTTCATAAAAGAAAATGTAAAGATCTGGCAAGACAACCGCCCCCACACGATTGGCACTCTATCTCGTGGATCGAGGTTTGGTAGGTGAGTGGTAGGGATCATCAATCAGACACAGTTCTGCATTGGAAACCGTCATCTATTATGTTCACACACGGATTTTTGGCTATTATGTTCACACACAGATTTTGCTGCAGGAATGGTCTGTAATTCAAACTACAATACTCATAAATTCCGGTGACCGGCGTGTGTAGTGTCCCCGTCGATCTAGATTCTGGCCGCCAATAAATACTACCTTCCTCACGTCGTCTCGCCTGCATTCTCATCTACATCCTCCCCTCACTCGCCTCTCTCTCTCTCAAATCTCTGCCATGGCGCCACTGATCTGCCCACGCGCCGACGAGGAGTCGCCTCCCCCGAGGACGCTCACTCGATTAGCAGTGACGAGGACCCCTACGCGCCGCCTGACAAGGTTGCGTCGGACCCCCCAACTTTGGATTGGTTTTGGGGCCAGTACAATATTTGTCTGTGGAAATCGTTGCCGCCGGTTCAGAAAGCCAGGAAAGTGGCGTTCAAGAAGGAGATGGCGGAGGAGGAAGCCATGTACCAGGCGGCCTGTGAGGCCCGTGATGCCGCCTGGAAAAAGGAGGCAGCGGAGCTTTGGGGGCGGGCGCGTCATCGTGCCGAGGAGGTGTACGAAGACGGGTACTTCGCAAGGAAGGTCATAGGAGTTGGGCGCCTCGTCTCTGCGTGGAGGTGGGCCGATAAGATCCAGCGTGCCACCGACGAGGAGCGCTGGTGGGCGCCCAACGAAATGGCAAGATCGGCCGTGCGCGTTCGCCAACAAGAGGCAGATCCGTACGTCAAGCGCTGCGAGGTGGAGGAGGAGGAGTACTGCCTCCGCACTGGGAAGACGCCGTGCATGAGGGAGCTGCTAGCGAGGGGCTGCCAGAATACTGGCCCCAGGAGGGATTATTAGTTTTAGTATTGTTCGTTTTCAATTTTATGCATTGTACCTCATAGTTAAGTATGGTCCCGTATATGTGATGATATTATATATATATATATTCTGTGATGAATTAATGAACAATTAATATATATATTATGAATTGCATTTTCTATCTGTTTTTGTATACTAATTTGAATCTAGCTGTTATCATCCACATATACAAAATGGAAAGCGTATATACACACATTGAAACAAAACATATAAGAATGGAAAACAGAGTACACACATTGAAACATAGCAATAAATAGAGCAATGCTATGATTGCTGTGAATACATAGCTATCCATGTCGAAATGACTTCTCAAAATAAAACGCATCCATGAGACCATGACCAGCAGCCCTTGCCTACGGTAGCTCTTGGCTCTGCCTGAACTCGTGCAGGCGTTTATCCAAGCGGTCGACACGCTCGTGGTACATCTGCAGCATGATCTCAAGCTCCAAGTTGGCTATTTCATCGGACATCACCAGCTCGAGGATGCGATGGCCATGTTCCTCTACTGCGCCCAGGTGGACACCTGGGCCAAGGAGGCGGTCGAGCCTACGGACCAGCATGTTGGCATCCAGCGGGCCGCGGACAAGGCGAACGGTGACACCCATGCAAACGGCACAGCAGGCGTCTGGTGCAAGTACGACGCGGCCGGCCTCTGGTGCAAGTACGACGCTGAGGGACTCTGCCCACTCCTGGCGAGGAAAGGGGTACTGACGGGACGTGTACCCAGCTGTGACGTCATGTCGACAGTAGGCAAGCATCGATGGATCCGCTCTTGCTATGCGGCGCGCCACGCCTCTTGCTCTGCGGCGCTCCAACGGTCTCGCCGTGCGGCTAGCCGCAGCCTATCGGCGTGGATGCACTTAGCTTGCTCTGCGGCGCGCCATCGGTCATGTTGTGCGGCGAGCTATAGCCTGTCGGTGCTTACATGCCTATCTTGATCCGCGGAGCTCAAGCGCCATGCGCCAAAGGTCTGCTCAACCCTAGTGATGATGCGCATCACGGCGTCGTCCATCATGTTCTCGGGGAGCACCTCAGCCTCGACGGGCCGTGGCGCCTGCTCGTTTTCCTCGTCGACGAGGTTGATGGTAGAGGCGGCGCTTTGGTCAGTTGGCATGCTTGGAAAAGGTGGATGTGCTACAGGCTGCGCTTGTCGCCTCCGTCCGTCGCGCGCCGCCTATGCGCAATATCACTGGGTGGCGGAAACAGGTGAGGAAATGACAGGAAATGGTGGCGTGTTCATAAAACACCATCAATTAGTGGAAACTTAGCATAGAAGAAACATCGAGCTAGTAGAAGAAGTAGATGATGATTAGATGAACATGGACCACACTAGGGAACCCGCCGGTGATGAATTCATCAATCCCAAACGGATGAATTAGAAGCAATCACCTGTGTTAATATCGGTCTTCACACACATTTCTGATTACAGACCCGTTTGCCGCGTATCACACACATCTTGTTATATTGAACTGTTTCTGTTCTCTTGTCTCAACGCAAACAGTTCATCCGAGTGAACCGCATGCCGTATATCGCACATGCCTTCATCTGGCTACCCGTTTCTTTTGTGTTGCCTAATCACAAATAGTTCATCTGAGTGAACCGTATGCTGTATATCGCACACACCTTCATCTGGCTGCTCGTTTCTTTTGTTCCTCCTCATCGAAAACAGTTAATTGAGCTGAACCGTATGCCCTGCATCGCACACGTAATTAAAATCTGAACCGTGTTTGATGCATCCTCCATCTCAAACGTTTTGCACCTTTTTACGGTTATTTTACACCACCGTTTGCGATTATGGCATCGCACACAGTTTCGTCGAAGGGTCTCTGATCGTAGTGTCGCGTTAGCAGCAACCTGCAGTAGTGATAGCCATAGCCAAAAAGTCTAGTCAGTTCGGTCTCACCGATAGGGATCTCGATCTCACCGAGATGGGATTGCAAACTCTCTGTTTCCCTTCTTAACATTGCAGTCTAACCGAGATGAGCGATCGGTCCCACCGAGTTCGCAATGCAAACTCTCTATTTCCCTTTCATAACGTTTTGGTCTCACCAAAATGAGCAATTCGGTCCCATCGAGTTTTCTTGACCAACTCTCTGTTTGCCTATTACAGAAATCAGTCTTGCCAAGTTTATGTGATCGGTCTCACCGAGATTACGTTATGCCCTAACCCTAATGAAACGGTCCCACCGAGTTGACATGTCGGTCCCACCGAAAAGCCTAATGTTCACATTTTGAACTAAATCGGTCTGACCGAGTTTCATGATTCGGTCCCACCGAGTTTGGTGAATTGTGTGTAATAGTTAGATTTTGTGTGGAGGCTATATATACCCTCCACCCACTCTTCATTCGTTGAGAGAGCCATCAGAACGTGCCTACACTTCCAACATACATTTTTTGGGAGAGAACCACCTACTCATGTGTTGAGACCAAGATATTCCATTCCAACCACAAGAATCTTGATCTCTAGCCTTCCCCAAGTTGCTTTCCACTCAAATCATCTTTCCACCAAATCTGAATCTGTGAGAGAGAGTTGAGTGTTGGGGAAACTATCATTTGAAGCACAAGAGCAAGGAGTTCATCATCAACACACCATCTATTACCTTTTGGGGAGTGGTGTCTCCTAGATTGGTTAGGTGTCACTTGGGAGCCTATGTCAAGATTGTGGAGTTGAACCAAGGAGTTTGTACGGGCAAGGTGATCGCCTACTTCGTGAAGATCTACCCTAGTGAGGAAAGTCCTTCGTGGGCGATGGCAATGGTGGGATAGACAAGGTTGCTTCTTCGTGGACCCTTCGTGGGTGTAGCCCTCCATGGACTCGCGCAGCCATTAGCCTTCGTGGGCTGGAGTCTGCATCAACGTGGATGTACGATAGCACCACCTATCGGAACCACGCCAAAAATCTCTGTGTCTACATTGTGTTTGCTCCCTCCAAACTCCTCCTTTTACCTTCCTGTGCAATGTTTTTACATTCTGCTGGTATACTCTTAGACTTGCATGTGTAGGTTGATTGCTTGACTTGTGCTAAGTTGCTAAAATCTGCCAAGACTTAAAATTGGGAAAATGATAGATTTTTATTTGGTCAAGTAGTCTAATCACCCCCTCTTGACATACTTTCGATCCTAGAACCCTATTTAATGTGAATACAGTTGTCTCTAATGCATAACCCCAAAACAATAGTGGTAAATCGGTAAGAGACATCATAGATCGCACCATCTCTAATAAAGTACGGTTACAACATTCGGACACACCATTACGCTGTGGTGTTCCAGGTGGCGTGAGTTGTGAAACTATTCTACATTGTTTTAAATGAAGGCCAAACTTGTAGCTCAAATATTCACCTCCGCGATCAGATTGTAGAAACTTTATTTTCTTGTTACGATAACTCTCCACTTCACTCTGAAATTCTTTGAACTTTTCAAATGTTTCAGACTTGTGCTTCATTAAGTAGATATACCCGTATCTGCTCAGATCATCTTTGAAGGTCAGAAAATAATGATTCCCACCGCGTGCCTCAACACTCATTAGACGGCATACATCGGTATATATTATTTCCAATAAGTCATTAGCTCGCTCCATTGTTCTAGAGAACGGAGTTCTAGTCATTTTGCCCATGAGGCATGGTTTGCAAGTATCAAATGATTCATAATCAAGTGATTCCAAAATCCCATCTGCATGGAGTTTCTTCATGCACTTTACACCAATATGACCTAAACGGCAGTGCCGCAAGTATGTTGCACTGTCATTATTAACTTTGCATCTTTTGGCATCAATATTATGAATATGTGTATCACTACGAGCGAGATTCAATAAACCATTCACATTGGGTGTATGACCATAGAAGGTTTTATTCATGTAAATAGAACAACAACTATTCTTTGACTTAAATGAATAACCGTATTGCAATAAACATGATCAAATCACATTCATGCTAAATGCAAACACCAAATAACATTTATTTAGGTTCAACACTAATCCCGAAGGTGGAGGGAGTGTGTGATGGTGATCGTATCAACCTTGGAATCACTTCCAACACACAACGTCACCTCGCCCTTAACTAGTCTCTATTTATTCCGCAACTCCTATTTCGAGTTACTAATCTTAGCATCTGAACCGCTATCAAATACCCAGGAGCTACTATTAATACTAGTAAGGTTCACATCAATAACTTGTATATCAAATATACATTTGTTCACTTTGCCATCCTTCTTATCCGCCAAGTATTTGGGGAAGTTCTGTTTCTAGTGACCATTTCCTTTGCAGTAGAGGCACTCAATTTTAGGCTTGGGTCCATCTTTGGGCTTCTTCATGGGAGTGGCAACTTGCTTGCCATTCTTCTTGAAGTTCTCTCTCTTTCCCTTGCCCTTTTTCTTTAAACTAGAGGTCTCATTAAGCATCAACACTTCATGCTCTTTCTTGATTTCTACCACCGCCGATTTCAGCATCGCGAAGAGCTCGGGAATCATTTTCGTCATCCCTTGCATATTATAGTTCATCACGAAGTTCTAGTAGCTTGGTGATAGTGACTAGAGAACTTAGTCAATCACTATCTTATCTGGAAGATTAACTCCCACTTGATTCAAGCGATTGTAGTACCCAGACATTCTGAGCACATGCTCACTGGTTGAGCTATTCTCCTCCATCTTGTAGGCAAAGTACTTGTCAGAGGTCGCATACCTCTCGAGATGGGCATGAGTCTAAAATACCAATTTCAGCTCTTGGAACATCTCATATGCTCTGTGGCATTCAAAACGTTTTTGAAGTCCCGGTTCTAAGCCATAAAGAATGGCGCACTAAACTATTAAGTAGTCATCATATCGAGCTTGCCAAACATTCATAACGTTTGCATCTGCTCCTGCAATAGGTCCGTCACCTAGCCGTGCATCAAGGACATAATTCTTCTATGCAGCAATGAGGATAATCCTCGGACCATGGACCCAGTCCGCATAATTGCTACTATCATCTTTCAACTTATTTTTCTCTAGGAACATATCAAAAAAATATATAGGAGCTATATCACG
Source organism: Triticum aestivum (assembly GCF_018294505.1). NCBI lineage: Eukaryota > Viridiplantae > Streptophyta > Magnoliopsida > Poales > Poaceae > Triticum > Triticum aestivum. The sequence goes on along the minus strand of NC_057806.1, from coordinate 324,125,558 downwards.
AGCTATTGATGTACAACATAGATATGCAAAAACTATTAAGACTAAGTTCATCATAAATTTAAGCTCATTTAATCAAATTACTAATGAACTCCCACTTAAATTAATATCCCTCAAGCTATTTAAGTGATACATGATCCAAATCAACTAACCCATGTCCGATCATCACGTGAGATGGGGTAGTCATCAATGGTGAACATCTCTATGTTGATCATATCTACTATATGATTCATGTTCGACCTTTCGGTCTCAAGTGTTCCGAGGCCATGTCTGTACATGCTAGGCTCGTCAAGTTTAACCCCAGTATTCCGCATGTGCCAAACTGTCTTGCACCCATTGTATGTGAACGTAGAGTCTATCACACCCGATCATCACGTGGTGTCTCAACACGACAAACTATGGCAACGGTGCATACTCAGGGAGAACACTTTTACCTTGAAATTTAGTGAAGGGATCATCTTATAATTCTACCACCGTTCTAAGCAAAATAAGATGCATAAAGGATAAACATCACATGCAATCAAAATATGTGACATGATATGGCCATCATCATCTTGTGCTTTTGATCTCCAACTCCAAAGCATCTTCATGATCTCCATTGTCACCGGCTTGACACCTTGATCTCTATCGTAGGGTCGTGGTCGTCTGTCCAACTATTGCTAACTCATAGGGATAAAGTAAAGCAATTACATGGCATATGCATTTCATATAATAAAGAGACAACCATAAGGCTCCTGCCAGTTGTCAGATATCTTACAAAACATGATCATCTCATACAATAACGTTTATCACATCATGTCTTGACCATATCACATCACAACATGCCCCGCAAAAACAAGTTAGACGTCCTCTACTTTGTTGTTGCAAGTTTTACGTGGCTGCTATGGGTTTAGCAGGAACCGTTCTTACCTACGCATAAAACCACAACGGTGTTTCGTCAAGTTTGTTCTTTTAACCTTCTTCAAGGACCGGTCACAGTCAAATTTGATCCAACTAAAGTAGGATAAATAGACACCCGCCAGCCACCTTTATGCAAAACTAACGCCCCCGATTCAATCGTACACTAATCATGCACGCAAATGTGTACGATCAAGATCAGGGACTCACGGGAAGATATCACAACACAACTCTACAAATAAAATAAGTCATACAAGCATCATAATACAAGCCAGGGGCCTCGAGGGCTCGAATACAAGAGCTCGATCATAGACAAGTCAGCGGAAGCAACAATATCTGAGTAAAGACATAAGTTAAACAAGATTGCCTTAAGAAGGCTAGCACAAACTGGGATACAGATCGAAGGAGGCGCAGGCCTCCTGCCTGGGATCCTCCTAAACTACTCCAGGTCGTCGTCAGCGGGCTGCACGTAGTAGTAGGCACCTCCGGTGTAGTAGGGGTCGTCGTCAACGGTGGCGTCTGGCTCCTGGACTCCAGCATCTGGTTGCGACAACCAGAAAGAAAGGAAAGGGGAAAAAGGGGGGGGGGAAGCAACCGTGAGTACTCATCCAAAGTACTCGCAAGCAAGGAACTACACTACATATGCATGGGTATATGTGTAAGGAGGCCATATCAGTGGACTGAACTGCAGAATGCCAGAATAAGAGGGGGATAGCTAATCCTGTCGAAGACTACGCTTCTAGCAGCCTCCGTCTTGCAGCATGTAGGAGAGAGTAGATTGAAGTCCTCCAAGTAGCATCTTCAAGTAGCATCTCCAGTAGCATCGCATAGCATAATCCTACCCGGCAATCCTCTCCTCGTATCCCTGAGAGAGAGCGACCACCGGTTGTATCTGGCACTTGGAAGGGTGTGTTTTATTAAGTATCCGGTTCTAGTTGTCATAAGGTCAAGGTACAACTCCAAGTCGTCCTGTTACCGAAGATCACGGCTATTCGAATAGATTAACTTCCCTACAGGGGTGCACCACATAACCCAACACGCTCGATCCCATTTGGCCGGACACACTTTCCTGGGTCATGCCCGGCCGCGGAAGATCAACACGTCGCAGCGCCACCTAGGCACAACAGAGAGGCCAGCACGCCGGTCTAAACCTAAGAGCACAGGGGTCTGGGCCCATCGCCCATAGCACACCTGCACGTTGCGTACGCGGCCGAAAGCAGACCTAGCCTAGTGGCGTTCCAGTCCAATTCGGCGCGCGCCGCTCCGTCGCTGACGTCTGAAGTACTTCGGCTGATACCACGATGTCGGGATACCCATAACTACTCCCGCGTAGATGGTTAGTGCATATAGGCTCGTAGCCGACTCAGATCAAATACCAAGATCTCGTTAAGCGTGTTAAGTATCCGCGAACGCCGAACAGGGCCAGGCCCACCTGTCTCCTAGGTGGTCTCAACCTGCCCTGCCACTCCGCCACAAAGTAATAGTCGGGGGCCGTCGGGAACCCAGGCCCACCTCTACCGGGATGGAGCCACCTGTCCTTTCAGCCCCCTCATCAGAATCACTTGCGGGTACTCATCGAGCTGACCCGACTTTAGTCACCATCTGTATAGTATGTATGTATGTATAGTATATACCCGTGATCACCTCCCGAGTGATCACGACCCAATAGTATAGCGAGGCAGACTGACAAGAATGTAGGGCCAATGATGATAAACTAGCATCCTATACTAAGCATTTAGGATTGCAGGTAAGGTATCAATGACTGTAGCAACAATGACAGGCTATGCATCAGAATAGGATTAACGGAAAGCGGTAACATGCTACACTACTCTAATGCAAGCAGTATAGAGTAGAATAGGCGATATCTGGTGATCAAGGGGGGGGGCTTGCCTGGTTGCTCTGGCAAGAGAGAGGAGTCGTCAACTCCGTAGTCGAACTGGTCAACAGCAGCGTCGGTCTCGTAGTCTACCGGAGAGAAGAGGGGGAAGAAATAATGAATACAGAGCAAACAAAGCACCACAAAATATATCAAGGCAATACGCGGTGTTCGGTGTGCCCTAACGCGGTAGTAGGTGATACCGGTGAAGGGGGGAAAACATCCGGGAAAATATCCCCGGTGTTTCATGTTTTCGGGCAGAGGAGCCGGAGGGGGAAAGTTGCGAGTTCGATAGGTTAGGGGTGTGTGGCGGACGAACGGACTGCGTATCCGGATTCGTCTCGTCGTTCTGAGTAACTTTCATGTTGAAAATATTTTAATCCGAGTTACGGATTAAAAGATATGATTTTCTAAAGATTTTATTAATTTCTAGAATTTAACTAATTATTTAATTTAACCCGAAAATGGAATTATGACATCAGCATTATGTCAGGGTGATGTCAGCAGTCAACTAGTCAGTTGACCTAGTCAAACTGACATGTGGGTCCCACTGTCATTGTCTGTTAACTAATTAACCATGTTAATTAGATTAATTAACAGATTAGTTAGGTTAGTTATTTAATTAGGTTTATTAAACATAATTAATTAAGTTAATTAATTAATTAATTAATTAATTAATTAATTTAATTATATTTTTATTATTATTAATATATTTTTTTATCTCCTTTTTTTTGACGTTCTGGGTTGGGCCCCAATTGTCATGGGGCCAGGGGAGCCTATGCGGGCGTGCGGTTACGGGCGCCGCCCGAACGAGCACTCGCCCGCAGGGCGGGACGAGGCCGCCGGGGCACCAACGGCGCGGCACGCCGGCGCGGCCAACCGGGGCCACGGCGGGCGGAGGCGAGGGGTGGCGCCGATGCGGCCAGTGGCGCGCGGGCGGGCCCGGTGGCGCGGCCGCGGGAGGAGGGCAGGGCGGAGAAGAGGCGCACCGAGGCACGGGGCCAAGGGGCGCCGACCGGAGCGGAAGCGGGCGACGGCAGGGATGGCGCAGGGGCGCTGGGAGCCGCCGGGGTTGGAGGCGAGGCGACCTGGGGGGAAGAGGGCGCGGCCACGGGCGCGAGGGCCACGGTGAGCACGACGAGGGCGGGGAAAGGAGGAGACGGGGGCGGGACGGTCCGGCGCGGCAGGGGGGAAGAGGCCCCGGCCGTGGCCATGGCCAGCTAGGCGCGAGGGGAGGGGGCACGCGGGTGCGGCCGTGCGGAACGAGGCCGGCACGGGCACGGCCGCCCGGGGAGGAACCGGCGACGGCGTGGTCGGAGCGCGGGCGGTGACTGCGCGGGAAAAGGGGAACGAAGGGGAGGTGCTCACGGGGGGGAAATGTAGGGCACGGGCAGCGGGCGTGACGGCGGTCGGGGAGGACCGGCGAGGAGGAGGACGAGGAGGCGTTCGGCGGCGACGAGGCCTGGCGGCGGCGGTGGTCTCCTCCCTCGATCCCGATCCAATCGGGGGAGAGGGGGAGAGATATTTTCGGGAGGGGGGGAGTGTCGGTGGGGGGGGGGAACGTGGGTTGGACCGAGGGGATAAGGGAGAGGAGCGGGGCCGACCTGGGCCGGCCTGGTTGGCCCAATGGCCAGCTGGGCCGCGGTTCAGCAGGGGGGCTTCCTTTTCTTTCTTCTTTTTTTTCTGTTTCTCTTTTGTATTTTCTTTCTTTTATTTATTTTCTGTTCTGTTTTATTTTTCTTATATAATAGTTTATAGTTTTACAAAAAGTGAAACCCATAGCTAAAATAGAGTTACAATTATAACTACTGCCACGAAAGGTTTTATCCCTGAACAAAATAGTTTAGTATTTTATAAAACCCAAAATGCATTTATTTAATTGTTTTACCTACTGTTTTAATCATTTTAGGGTATTAAAACATTTTATAAAAGTGGGGTTTCTTCACCACAATTAACTTTGCATTATTTGGCACAACTCGAATATTTTAGTTTTAAAGTTTGAAAACTTTTACCGTTTGATTTGATTTTGAATTTGAATTTGAATCAGTTTCGAACTAACGCGAGATTAGCAACAGTAATTGTGCTGACGTGGCATCATTAACAGTGGTTTACTGTAGCTTAAGTATCCGGGCGTCACAATTCTCCTCCACTACAAGAAATCTCGTCCCGAGATTTAAGCGGTGGAGTAATGGGGGAAAGGTGCTGGTAGCGAAAAACCTAACGAGTCTTCTCGGCCTTGGCTGCCCTTTCGAAGAGGTTGATCCCTTTCATTGATGTCTTCATTTCTCTGTTTCAGGTCCTCATGGTGAAGTCGGCTCTTTTCTTCGGGAACTCCATCGCATTTACGAATAGGTAACGGGGCAGGTCGGCAACGACAGAATGTTATAAGTGTTATAATCTGGGATTAACCCATGAATGAGCATATGAGTACCTCTCGAGTTTGAACATTTAAAAGACATCGAGAGTAAGTTGGGAGGTACAATAAGAAGTTTCAAGTAGCCAGGCAATCGTTCAATGCCTAGTCAGAAGGTGAAAGTGGTTTCAAAGCAACGGGATAATTATTGTGTCCGATGCCAGAATTGATGATCTCATCGGAAAGGTGGCTCATGAATTACTTACGAGTCCACGCGGGAGGAATAACTTTGGAAACTGGGGTGTGCAGGAGAGTCAGGTTTCGATCCTGTGGAACTGTGGGTTATGGGCCCACCATGTGGGTTAAAAGTAGGAAAGGCAGTGACGTCTTGCACAATCATGTAAGCAAGGCATGTTAGAGGATAGCCTGACAGTTATGTCGGCAACAATGTCGGTACCAAGGGCGAGGGACGAAGAGAACCATCTTCCTGCTCGTTGAACGAGGCGGACCAATAGGCAAAGTTCTCGTCCATCGGTGGTTACCGGAATGTCCTCACCAAAATAACAGGGTCTTTCTGACAGAATTGTACACCGAGGTGTTTACAAAAGTAGGAGAATATTACTGCTTAGATCTCATAGATCACAAGAAAGGTTAAACCAAACAATGGAAAGGAAGATATGATTATCGGATTTAACCAGATCAATGGAAAGGAAAAATGTGTTTAAACACATTTTCCAGGGGTATATCCTTCCCAAGGACAAGCAGATGATATCCATGACAGGATAGTAGGTAGAAAACCATTTTAGGTAAGGGGAGAAAAATTTCATGACATTACCCATACAACGGTGTTTGGATAATTGATAAAGAGAACTTAGCATTGTGCTTCAAATGCTCTTGGTGATGAACGGAGTACCACAGACATGCTTCAGGTAGCAATGATATGGTGTTTCAATCAAGGGCCCGACTTCGGATACACCAATGACCCATCAGGAGTAACTTATAAAATAAGTCCTACCACTTCCTCTAGGAGGAATGGTTATCCTTGCAAAAGAAATCATAATGATAGGTCCTCCAGCCAGGGGGGGGTGCTAGGCATGACATCCTGTTACCAGGTCATCAAAGGGCCAACAACATAACTCTTGGAAAGTTGTCCCAACCATCATATCTGACCGAGATTCAAATCCGATTGGTGTAATGATACCTCAGACTCAGGATGTCCGAGAATAAAAGGTGCAACACAAATAGACGAAATGACATTTCAGGATTCTCAGGAAATGAACTATGGGAGTGGGTTCCTGAAACAATAGTTCATCATTAAACCAAGGAGAGGAGGAGGTGGCTGATGGCTCAGCGATAATCCATCGAGATTTCCGACAAGATGGATTTCCACAATTATGTGAACAAGGAGATAACATTTGTCAGATCAAATGGTATAATGATGTATGCTCGAGGAAACATACTCAATTAAACATTGGTTGAAAGGTGCGCCCGAATATAGGTTGGGTCGCACGATCAATGTTAGAGTGGTGACTTGACGAACAAAAGAATTAGAATGAAACTCGACCATTACTTCAAAGCAATAGGGTTGCTAGAAGTTTTGAATTCACACCTCATAGTTCAATTGTCGGTATTCCGGTTAGAAACAACACGGGTACCAAGAAAGAATGGTGAGGGTGAGAAGTATCACCATACCAAGAATTCTTAAGAGGTGGAGTAATCCTCACGACCTTCTTGACATAAAAGATGGTAATACTCCATGGTAAAGAAGAACAAATGCTAGGTAGCAAGGAACTCAAGGTATAACACGGAACACAAACAAGTTTTTGTTAGAGGGAACGCAATAAAGAGGTCGATGACAACACAAATCATCGAGGGCAAGGATGGTATTTCTCATGAAGAATTCAATAGATATCTTCGAAGAGCATCAAAATGTTGATGTTGATCATGACACATTTGTCAAGAGAATTCATGAAGATGTAATCAATCAGCGACGACATCAAGTCAAAGGAATGATGAAGCGAAAGGTTATTGGAACCAAGGGTACGACACAAAATCGAAACCAAGCTTGTTGTTCAAGGGGAAATGATATGACGATGAGGATCGACGTAAGGTTAGTTCATCGTCGAAAATTGGTGCTCCGAGAATAAGGACCAGGTAGCACAGTTAGAATCGTCACGACAATGATATAGCCAAACAGGCTAGGAATGGCGTGATCGAGTACAAACTCGTATTTATAGAAGCTTACTAAAGAGTTGTTGAACCGTAGTGCGGACTCGGTTCAGTTATCGGTGTCTTTGAGTGTATAATAACTCAGAGCCCGCGAAAAATTGAAATCGGTGGGAAGGTAGCACTTGATGAAGAACTCATAAAAAGTTATGCAGTTCCATGATAATCTCGAGATACCAGGGGGGTAATACTTGACACAAGATCAAAGTAAAGGTTGGACTGGTGTATTGATCCATAGAAGACAATTGTTTTAACTTGTCCGAGAAATGAGATCAAAGAAGAACAATCATGGTCGGAACCACGGTTGCAAGCGATCAATTCACAGATACCATAGGTTAGTTATCAAGGAAATAGTTATTGTTACAAGAAGCTTTCATGATAGGATATATATCGCGTCCATGGGCACGAACACAAGTTCAAGGTCGACTCCCACTTCTCCAATGCATAACCTTTCATTCACTTCTCACGTTCGATGAAGTTGTAGTGTTGAAATTTTGTCTGGTGAAGCACCAGAAGGGTATGACTCGTGAAAACTTTCGGGTTCACACGGTTTAGAGAAGGCATATGTTCAACCCATAGGGGCTTCTTAGAAACATATACCACAAGTTTCAAGAGTAAATAACACAAACTCGATGGCAGAGCATGGTTGAGAAAAGCAGAGGATACAATTTACCAAAGGCATTATGTATCCGAGGAAAGACTCACAAGGTTATTGAATATGAAGGGCGTTGTCAGATAAATCCAACAAAGGACTTGATGGTCCACAAGGGATCTGATACGAGTATCGGTACTCAACTAGAGGAAGAAGAATGCAAGGAGATCAGATTATAGAAACAACTGACTAACTCAATTGTCAAATGCAAGGAATTATGATTTCCAAATCAAGGGATCAGAAGCAATGCTCTGATTAGGGGTGGATAAGTTGAATAGCCTTAGGGTACAACCAACGACAATTGGATTGGTCGAGAACCAACTCCAGTTAAAAGAATGGAAGCTCAGCCGGAAAGGTAATTTATAAGGATCAATGATGATTGCGTGTATTCGCAAACATATTGAGTCAACAGACTCAAAATGATAATGACAATGAATGTCATTAAGACTACGAGACTTATGGGATTAACCATAATGCAAGCAAGCAAGAATTTCAAGAGCCAAAGGCTCCAGAGGGTTTTCGGAAGATCGAATATTATTTTGAAGACTTTTGTGAAACACAAGAACAACTGGGGGATGAGCGGATACTCGATAAGTGCAAGAATTTATTTGAAGGGGGTATTCATGTGGCAAAGAACTGCTAGGCAGTAGGCACAAAGTATTCTCGGAACAATAGAGAAAACTTCGGGGTATCTTGTAATAACAAGATCAATGGGGGATGATCGTATGAATGGCAAGTGTAAGTAGTTTTCCATATGGATTTATCGGTGGTCGGGAATAGCAAAAGTGATGGGCACAAAGTCTCGAGAGAATATCAAAGAGTATCTCCGAAATCTTCGGGTGCAGTCGGTGATCATCCGGACTGAAGGGCCCCTCCGGTAGAAAGTATTTTCGAGAACCTAAAAGTTAGAATTTAGTAAAAATCGTTTAACCCGAATAGAAGAGAGTTCAGAATCCCAGAGTAAAGGTCGAGGAGTAAAAGATCCTAATACCACCCGATGGCGACGTGGGCCCATGGGCCACACAGCCAAGTTAGTAAAAGTTTTGTAAAGTCTAGACTCGACTTCGGCCAAGGAGTGTGGAAGGGGGATTCCTACAGGCAGTCGGCTCTGATACCAACTTGTGACGCCCCCGATTCAATCGTACACTAATCATGCACGCAAATGTGTACGATCAAGATCAGGGACTCACGGGAAGATATCACAACACAACTCTACAAATAAAATAAGTCATACAAGCATCATATTACAAGCCAGGGGCCTCGAGGGCTCGAATACAAGAGCTCGATCATAGAAAAGTCAGCGGAAGCAACAATATCTGAGTACAGACATAAGTTAAACAAGATTGCCTTAAGAAGGCTAGCACAAACTGGGATACAGATCGAAGGAGGCGCAGGCCTCCTGCCTGGGATCCTCCTAAACTACTCCAGGTCGTCGTCAGTGGGCTGCACGTAGTAGTAGGCACCTCCGGTGTAGTAGGGGTCGTCGTCGACGGTGGCGTCTGGCTCCTGGACTCCAGCATCTGGTTGCGACAACTAGAAAGAAAGGAAAGGGGAAAAAGGGGGGGGGGAAAGCAACCGTGAGTACTCATCCAAAGTACTCGCAAGCAAGGAACTACGGTACATATGCATGGGTATATGTGTAAGGAGGCCATATCAGTGGACTGAACTGCCGAATGCCAGAATAAGAGGGGGATAGCTAATCCTGTCGAAGACTACGCTTCTGGCAGCCTCCGTCTTGCAGCATGTAGGAGAGAGTAGATTGAAGTCCTCCAAGTAGCATCTTCAAGTAGCATCTCCAGTAGCATCGCATAGCATAATCCTACCCGGCAATCCTCTCCTTGTATCCCTGAGAGAGAGCGACCACCGGTTGTATCTGGCACTTGGAAGGGTGTGTTTTATTAAGTATCCGGTTCTAGTTGTCATAAGGTCAAGGTACAACTCCAAGTCGTCCTGTTACCGAAGATCACGGCTATTCGAATAGATTAACTTCCCTGCAGGGGTGCACCACATAACCCAACACGCTCGATCCCATTTGGCCGGACACACTTTCCTGGGTCATGCCCGGCCGCGGAAGATCAACACGTCACAGCCCCACCTAGGCACAACAGAGAGGCCAGCACGCCGGTCTAAACCTAAGCGCACAGGGGTCTGGGCCCATCGCCCATAGCACACCTGCACGTTGCGTACGCGGCCGAAAGCAGACCTAGCCTAGTGGCGTTCCAGTCCAATTCGGCGCGCGCCGCTCCGTCGCTGACGTCTGAAGTACTTCGGCTGATACCACGACGTCGGGATACCCATAACTACTCCCGCGTAGATGGTTAGTGCGTATAGGCTCGTAGCCGACTCAGATCAAATACCAAGATCTCGTTAAGCGTGTTAAGTATCCGCGAACGCCAAACGGACTGCGTATCCGGATTCGTCTCGTCGTTCTGAGTAACTTTCATGTTGAAAATATTTTAATCCGAGTTACGGATTAAAAGATATGATTTTCTAAAGATTTTATTAATTTCTAGAATTTAACTAATTATTTAATTTAACCCGAAAATGGAATTATGACATCAGCATTATGTCAGGGTGATGTCAGCAGTCAACTAGTCAGTTGACCTAGTCAAACTGACATGTGGGTCCCACTGTCATTGTCTGTTAACTAATTAACCATGTTAATTAGATTAATTAACAGATCAGTTAGGTTAGTTATTTAATTAGGTTTATTAAACATAATTAATTATGTTAATTAATTTAATTAATTAATTAATTAATTAATTTAATTATATTTTTATTATTATTAATATATATTTTTTATCTCCTTTTTTTGACGTTTTGGGTTGGGCCCCAATTGTCATGGGGCCAGGGGAGCCTATGCGGGCGTGCGGTTACGGGCGTCGCCCGAACGAGCACTCGCCCGCAAGGCGGGACGAGGCCGCCGGGGCACCAACGGCGCGGCACGCCGGCGCGGCCAACCGGGGCCACGGCGGGCGGAGGCGAGGGGTGGCGCCGATGCGGCCAGTGGCGCGCGGGCGGGCGCGGTGGCGCGGCCGCGGGAGGAGGGCAGGGCGGAGAAGAGGCACACCGAGGCACGGGGCCAAGGGGCGCCGACCGGAGCGGAAGCGGGCGACGGCAGGGATGGCGCAGGGGCGCTGGGAGCAGCCGGGGTTGGAGGCGAGGCGACCAGGGGGGAAGAGGGCGCGGCCACGGGCGCGAGGGCCACGGTGAGCGCGACGAGCGCGGGGAAAGGAGGAGACGGGGGCGGGACGGTCCGGCGCGGCAGGGGGGAAGAGGCCCCGGCCGTGGCCATGGCCAGCTAGGCGCGAGGGGAGGGGGCACGCGGGTGCGGCCGTGGGGAACGAGGCCGGCACGGGCACGGCCGCCCGGGGAAGAACCGGCGACGGCGTGGTCGGAGCGCGGGCGGTGACTGCGCGGGAAAAGGGGAACGAAGGGGAGGTGCTCACGGGGGGGAAATGTAGGGCACGGGCAGCGGGCGTGACGGCGGTCGGGGAGGACCGGCGAGGAGGAGGACGAGGAGGCGTTCGGCGGCGACGAGGCCTGGCGGCGGCGGTGGTCTCCTCCCTCGATCCCGATCCAATCGGGGGAGAGGGGGAGAGATATTTTCGGGAGGTGGGGGAGTGTCGGTGGGGGGGGAACGTGGGTTGGACCAAGGGGATAAGGGAGAGGAGCGGGGCCGACCTGGGCCGGCCTGGTTGGCCCAATGGCCAGCTGGGCCGCGGTTCAGCAGGGGGGCTTCCTTTTCCTTCTTCTTTTTTTTTGTTTCTCTTTTGTATTTTCTTTCTTTTATTTATTTTCTGTTCTGTTTTATTTTTCTTATGTAATAGTTTATAGTTCTACAAAAAGTGAAACCCGTAGCTAAAATAGAGTTACAATTATAACTACTGCCACGAAAGGTTTTATCCCTGAACAAAATAGTTTAGTATTTTATAAAACCCAAAATGCATTTATTTAATTGTTTTACCTACTGTTTTAATCATTTTAGGGTATTAAAACATTTTATAAAAGTGGGGTTTCTTCACCACAATTAACTTTGCATTATTTGGCACAACTCGAATATTTTAGTTTTAAAGTTTGAAAACTTTTACCGTTTGATTTGATTTTGAATTTGAATTTGAATCAGTTTCGAACTAACGCGAGATTAGCAACAGTAATTGTGCTGACGTGGCATCATTAACAGTGGTTTACTGTAGCTTAAGTATCCGAGCGTCACAGTTGCATATTAGTCGGCGGAATCGGCCTCATGTGCGTGGACATGTAAGGTTGGTCTAGGCCTCTTCATCCCACAATACCGCCGAATCAAAATAAGACGTTGGTGGTAAGCAGTATGACTATCACCGTCCACAACTCTTTGTGTTCTACTCGTGCATATCATCTACGCATAAACATGGCTCTGATACCGTTGTTGGGAATCGTTGCATGGAAAACAAAAAAATTCTATGCACACGCAATGATCTATCCAGGGAGATGCATGAAAATGAGGAGGAGAGCGTGTCTACGTACCCTCGTAGACCGTAAGCGGAAGCGTTTCACAACACGGTTGATGTAGTCGAACTTCTTCGCGTTTCAACCGATCAAGTACCGAACGCACGACACCTCCGCGTTCTATACACGTTCAGATCGGTGACATCCCTCGCCTTCTTGATCCAGCAAGATGTCGAGGTAGTAGATGAGTTCCTTCAGCACGACGGCCTGGTGACGGTGATGGTGAAGTGATCTCTGTAGGGCTTCACCTAAGCACTACGAAAATATGCCCAGGGGTGTAAACGGTGAAGCGGGGCGCTGCACACGGCTAGGCAATTGTCTAGGGTGTGCTAGGGTCTCCCCATATATATATATAATATAATATAATATATATATATAGGTGGGAGGGAGAGGGGGCTGCCAAGAGGCGCCCCAAGTAGGCCGAAGCCTACTTGCGGTCCTCCCCTTGGCCGCGCCCCCCTGCCATGTTTGTCGGAGGGGGGAGGAAAGAGGGGGAGAGGGAAGGAAGGGGGAATCTTATTCCTCTCTTTCCTTTCCCTTCCCCTCTTTCCTTCTCCTCCTAGGCCGGCCCATATGGGGGGCGCACCAGCACCTTATGACTGGTGTGTTTCCCCTCTTGGCCCATAAGGCCCATATCTTTTGCCGGGGGTGCCGGAACCCCTTCCGGTGACCCGATAAGTACCCGGTACCCCCGAAACACTTCCGGTGTCCGAATACCTTAGTCCTATATATCAATATTTACCTCTCGACCATTTCGAGACTCCTCGTCATGTCCGTGATCTCATTCGGGACTCCGGACAACATTCGGTCACCAAATCACATAATTCATATAATACTATATCCTAATCGAACGTTAAGCGTGCGGACCCTACGGGTTCGAGAACTATGTAGACATGACCGAGACACCTCTCCGTTCAATAACCAATAGCGGAACCTGGATGCCCATATTGGCTCCTACATATTCTACGAAGATCTTTATCGGTCGAACCGTTATGACAACATACGTAATTCCCTTTGTCCATTGGTATGTTACTTGCCCGAGATTCGATTTTCGGTATCTTCATACGTAGTTCAATCTCGTTACCGCCAAGTCTCTTTACTCGTTCCATAATACATCACCTAGTGACCAACTACTTAGTCATTTGCTTGCAAGCTTATGAGCTGTATTACCGAGAGGGCCCAGAGATACCTCTCGGATACTCAGAGTGACAAATCCTAATCTCGATCAATGCCAACCCAACAAACACCTTTGGAGATACTTGTAGAGCATATTTATGATCACCTGGTTATGTTGTGATGTCTGATAGCACACAAGATATTCCTATGGTATCTGATGTCTACTACACAACCTTCTTCTTGTAGACGTTGTTGGGCCTCCACGTGCAGAGGTTTGTAGGACAGCAGCAAATTTCCCTCAAGTGGATGACCTATGGTTTATCAATCCGTGGGAGGCGTAGGATGAATATGGTCTCTATCAAACAACCCTACAACCAAATAACAAAGAGTCTCTTGTGTCCCCAACACACCCAATACAATGGTAAATTGTATAGGTGCACTAGTTCGGCAAAGAGATGGTGATACAAGTGCAATATGGATGGTAGATATAGGTTTTTGTAATCTAAAAGTATAAAAACAGCAAGGTAGCAAGTGGTAAAAGTGAGCGTAAACGGTATTGCAATGCTAAGAAACAAGGCCTAGGGTTCATACTTTCACTAGTGCAAGTTCTCCCAACAATAATAACATAATTGGATCATATAACTATCCCCCAACATGCAACAAAGAGTCACTCCAAAGTCACTAATAGCGGAGAACAAAGGAAGAGATTATTGTAGGGTACGAAACCACCTCAAAGTTATTCTTTCTGATCGATCTATTCAAGAGTTTGTAGTAAAATAACACAAAGCTATTCTTTCCATTCAATCTATCCTAGAGTTCGTACTAGAATAACTTCTTAAGACACAAATCAACCAAAACCCTAATGTCACCCAGATACTCCAATGTCACCTCAAGTATCCATGGGTATGATTATACGATATGCATCACACAATCTCAGATTCATCTATTCAACCAACACAAAGAACTTCAAAGAGTCCCCCCAAAGTTTCTACCTGAGAGTCAAGACGAAAACGTGTGCCAACCCCTATGCATAAGTTCACGAGGTCACGGAACTCGCAAGTTGATCACCAAAACATACATCAAGTGGATCACGTGATATCCCATTGTCGCCACAGATAAGCACATGCAAGACATACATAAAGTGTTCTCAAATCCTTAAAGACTCAGTCCGATAAGATAACTTCAAAGGGAAAACTCAATCCACTACAAGATAGTAGAGGGGGAGAAACATCAAAAGATCCAACTATAATAGCAAAGCTCGCGATACATCAAGATCATGCCAAATCAAGAACACGAGAGAGAGAGAGAGAGATCAAACACATAGCTACTGGTACATACCCTCAACCCCGAGGGTGAACTACTCCCTCGTCATCATGGAGAGCACCGGTATGATGAAGATGGCCACCGGAGAGGGATTCCCCTCCTCCGGCAGGGTGCTGGAACTGGTGTAGATTGGTTTTCGGTGGCTATGGAGGCTTGCGGCGGCGAAACTCCTGATCTAGGTTTCTTTCTGGAAGTTTCAGTATATATAAGAGGTTTTGGCATCGAGAACAAGTCAGGGGGATCTCCAGGCAGTCCATGAGGTAGGGAGGCGCGCCCCCACCCTCGTGTGCAGCCCGGGACTCTTCTGGCCCAACTCTTTTACTCCATGGCCTTCTTCTGGTCCAAAAATAAGTTTCGTGAAGTTCCAAGTCAATTGGACTCCGTGTGATTTTCCTTTTCTGTAAAACTCAAAAACAAGAAAAAAAAACAGAAACTGGTACTGGGCTCTAGGTCAGTAGGTTAGTCCCAAAAATCATATAAAATAGCATATAAATGCATATAAAACATCCAAGGTTGATAATATAATAGCATGGAACAATCAAAAATTATAGATATGTTGGAGACGTATCAAGCATCCCCAAGCTTAATTCCTGCTCGTCCTCGAGTAGGTAAATGATAAAAACAGAACTTTTGATGTGGAATGCTACCTAACATATTCATCAATGTAATCTTTTCTATTGTGGCAAGAATATTCAGATTCATAAGTTTCAAGACAAAAGTTTAATATTGACATAAAAATAATAATACTTCAAGCATACTAACTAAGCAATTATGTCTTCTCAAAATAACATGGCCAAAAAAGCTTATCCCTACAAAATCGTATAGTTTGGCTATGCTTCATTTTCGTCACACAAAAATGCTCTCATCATGCACAACCATGACAAGCCAAGCAATTGTTTCATACTTTAGTAATCTCAAACTTTTTTCAACTTTCACGCAATACATGAGCGTGAGCCATGGACATAGCACTATGGGTGGAATAGAATATAATGATGGGGGTTGTGTGGAGAAGACAAAAAAGGAGAAAGTCTCACATTGACGCGACTAATCAACGGTCTATGGAGATGCCTATCAATTGATGTCAATGCAAGGAGTTGGGATTGCCATGCAACGGATGCACTAGAGCTATAAATGTATGAAAGCTCAACAAAAGAAACTAAGTGGGTGTGCATCCAACTTGCTTGCTCACGAAGACCTAGGGCATTTGAGGAAGCCCATTGTTGGAATATACAAGCCAATTTCTATAATGAAAAATTCCCACTAGTATATGAAAGTGACAAAACAAGAGATTCTCTATCATAAAGATCATGGTGTCACTTTGAAGCACAAGTGTGGAAAAAGAGGATAGTAGCATTGTCCCTTTTTATTTTATTATTTTTAATTGGCCTTCCTTTTTTATTTTATTTTATTTTTTTGGACTTTCTTTTTTTGTTTGGGACAATGCTCTATTAATGATGATCATCACACTTCTATTTATTCACAACTCAATGATTACAACTCGATACTAGAACAAAGTATGACTCTATATGAATGCCTCCGGTGGTGTACCAGGATGTGCAATGAATCAAGAGTGACATGTATGATAAATTATGCATGGTGGCTTTGCCACAAATACGATGTCAACTACATGATCATGCAAGGCAATATGACAATGATGATGTGTGTCATGATGAACGGAACGGTGGAAAGTTGCATGGCAATATATCTCGGAATGGCTATGGAAATGCCATAATAGGTAGGTATGGTGGCTGTTTTGAGGAAGATATAAGGAGGTTTATGTGTGACAGAGCATATCATATCACGGGGTTCGGATGCACCGGTGAAGTTTGCACCAACTCTCGAGGTGAGAAAGGGAAATGCACGGTACCGAAGAGGCTAGCAATGATGGAAGGGTGAGAGTGCATATAATCCATGGAATCAACATTAGTCATAAAGAACTCACATACTTATTTTAAAAATCTACAAGTCATCAAAAACCAAGCACTACGTGCATGCTCCTAGGGGATAGATTGGTAGGAAAAGACCATCGCCCGTCCCCGACCGCCACTCATAAGGAAGGCAATCAAAGAAACACCTCATGCTTCAAATTTGTCACACAATGGTTACCATACGTGCATGCTACGGGACTTGCAAACCTCAACACAAGTATTTCTCAATTTCACAATTACTCAACTAGCACGACTCTAATATCACCATCTTAATATCTCAAAACAATCATCAAGTATCAAACTTCTCATAGTATTCAATGCACTCTATATGAAAGTTTTTATTATACCCATCTTAAATGCCCATCATATTAGGACTAGGTTCATAACCAAAGCAAATTACCATTCTGTTTAGGACTCTCAAAATTGTATAAGTGAAGCATGAGAGTTCATCTATTTCTTCAAAATAAAAGCACCACCGTTCTCTAAAAGGATACAAGTGAAGCACTAAAGCAAATGACAAACTACTCCAAAAGATGTAAGCGAAGATCAATGAGTATTCGGATAATTATGAAACTATGTGAAGACTCTCTAACATTAAGAATTTCAGGTCTTGGTATTTTATTCAAACAGCAAGCAAAACAAAAGAAAATAAAATGACGCTCCAAGCAAAACACATATCATGTGGTGAATAGAAATATAGCTCCAAGTAAAGTTACCGATGAACGAAGACGAAAGAGGGGATGCCATCCGGGGCATCCCCAAGCTTAGGATCTTGGTTGTCCTTGAATATTACCTTGGGGTGCCTTGGGCATCCCAAAGCTTAGGCTCTTGCCACTCCTTATTCCATAGTCCATCGAATCGTTACCCAAAACTTGAAAACTTCACAACACAAAACTTAACAGAAAACTCGTAAGCTCCGTTAGTATAAGAAAATAAATCACCACTTAGGTACTGTTGTGAACTCATTATAAATTCATATTGGTTTAATATCTACTGTATTCCAACTTCTCTATGGTTCATACCCTCTGATACTACTCATAGATTCATCAAAATAAGCAAACAACACAATGAAAACAGAATCTGTCAAAAACAGAACACTCTGTAGTAATCTGTAGGTTTCAATACTTCTGTAACCCCAAAAATTATGAAATAATTTGGTGGACGTGAGGAATTTATATATTAATCATCTTCAAAAAGAATCAACCTAATCACACTCGCCAGTAAAAATGGCAGCAAATCTCGTGAGCGCTAAAGTTTCTATTTTTTACAGCAAGATCGCTAAAACTTGCCCCATGTCTTCCCAAAGGTTCTACTTGGCACAATCACTAATGAAAACATAAAACCACATCTAAACAGAGTCTAGATGAATTATTTATTACTAAAAAGGATCAAAAATCAAAGAACAAAAATAAAATTGGGTTGCCTCCCAAGAAGCGTTATCGTTTGATGCCCCTAGCTAGGTATGATGATTTCAATGATGCTCACATAAAAGATGAGAATGAAACATAAAGAGAGCATCATGAAGAATATTACTAGCACATTTAAGTCTAACCCACTTCCTATTCATAGGGATTTTGTGATCAAACAATTTATGGGAACAAAAATCAACTAGCATAGGAAAGCAAAACAAGCATAACTTCAAGATTTTAAGAACATAGAGATGAAACTAGATATTATTGCTATTCCTACAAGCATATATTCCTCCCTCATAATAATTTTCAGTAGCATCATGAATGAATTCAACAATATAACCATCACATAAAGCATTCTTTTCATGATCTACAAGTATGCAAAGTTGACACTCTTCCAAAATAGTGGGATTAACATTAACTGAAGTCATGACCTCTCCAAACCCACTTTCATAATTATCACAATAAGATTCAACACCCTCCAAAATAGTGGGATCATTACTTCCTAAAGTTGACACTCTTCCAAACCCACTTTCATCAATATAATCATCATAAATAGGAGGCATGCTATCATCAAAATAAATTTGCTCATCAAAACTTGGGGGACAAAAAATATCATCTTCATCAAACATAGCTTCCCCAAGCTTGTGGCTTTAAATATCATTAGCATCATGGGTATTCAAAGAATTCATACTAACAACATTGCAATAATGCTCATCATCCAAATATTTAGTGCCAAACATTTTAATACATTCTTCTTCTAACATTTTGGCACAATTATCAGAATCTTTATTTTCAGGAAAGACATTAAAAAGATGAAGCATATGAGGTACCCTCAATTCCATTTTTTGTAGTTTTCTTTTATAGACTAAACTAGTGATAAAACAAGAAAAAAAGATTCGATTGCAAGATCTAAAGATATACCTTCTCCTTGATGTCTACTACACAACCTTCTTCTTGTAGACGTTGTCGGGCCTCCAAGTGCAGAGGTTTGTAGGACAGCAGCAAATTTCCCTCAAGTGGATGACCTAAGGTTTATCAATCCGTGGGAGGCGTTGGATGAAGATGGTCTCTCTCAAACAACCCTGCAACCAAATAACAAAGAGTTTCTTATGTCCCCAACACACCCAATACAATGGTAAATTGTATAGGTGCACTAGTTCGGCGAAGAGATGGTGATACAAGTGAAATATGGACGGTAGATATATGTTTTTGTAATCTAAAAATATAAAAACAGCAAGGTAGCAAGTGGTAAAAGTGAACGTAAACGGTATTGCAATGCTAAGAAACAAGGCCTAGGGTTCATACTTTCACTAGTGCAAGTTCTCCCAACAATAATAACATAATTGGATCATATAACTATCCCTCAACATGCAACAAAGAGTCACTCCAAATTCTGATCGATCTATTCAAGAGTCCATAGTAAAATAACACGAAGCTATTCTTTCTGTTCAATCTATCCTAGAGTTCATACTAGAATAACACCTTAAGACACAAATCAACCAAAACCCTAATGCCACCTAGATACTCCAATGTCACCTCAAGTATCCATGGGTATGATTATATGATATGCATCACACAATCTCAGATTCATCTATTCAACCAACACAAAGAACTTCAAAGAGTGCCCCAAAGTTTCTACTCGAGAGTCAAGACGAAAACGTGTGCCAACCCCTATGCATAAGTTCACGAGGTCACGAAACTCGCAAGTTGATCACCAAAACATACATCAAGTGGATCACGTGATATCCCATTGTCACCACACATAAGCACATGCAAGACATACATCAAGTGTTCTCAAATCCTTAAAGACTCAATCCGATAAGATAACTTCAAAGGGAGAACTCAATCCATTACAAGAGAGTAGAGGGGGAGAAACATCATAAGATCCAACTATAATAGCAAAGCTCACGATACATCAAGATGGTGCCAAATCAAGAACACGAGAGAGAGAGAGAGAGATCAAACACATAGCTACTGGTACATACCCTCAACCCCGAGGGTGAACTACTCCCTCCTCGTCATGTAGAGCACCGGGATGATGAAGATGTCCACCGGAGAGGGATCACCCCCCCTCCGGCAGGGTGCCGGAACGGGTCTAGATTGGTTTTCGCTGGCTACGGAGGCTTGCGGTGGCGAAACTCCCGATCTAGGTTTCTTTCTGGAAGTTTCAGTATATATAAGAGGTTTTGGCGTCGAGAACAAGTCAGGGGGGTCTCCGGGCTGTCCACGAGGTAGGGAGGCGCATGCAGGGGGTGGGCACGCCCCCACCCTCGTGGGCAGCCCGGGACTCTTCTGGCCCAACTCTTTTACTCCATGGCCTTCTTCTGGTCCAAAAATAAGTTCCGTGAAGTTTGAGGTCAATTGGACTCCGTGTGATTTTCCTTTTTTGTAAAACTCAAAAACAAGGAAAAAAACAGAAACTGACACTGGGCTCTAGGTTAGTAGGTTAGTCCCAAAAATCATATAAAATGGGATATAAATGCATATAAAACATCCAAGGTTGATAATATAATAGCATGGAACAATCAAAAATTATAGATACGTTGGAGACGTATCAGTATCCGAGAGTTGCATAATCTCATAGTCGAAGGAATAAGTATTTGACATGAAGAAAGCAATAGCAATAAACTGAATGATCGTTATGCTAAGCTGTGACATCTCAAATTTTCAATTTGGAATGTTATACATTAGATCATCACTGCATATCATATTTTATTTGCTTTGGGTTTGATCCTAGAAATTCTACGCAACTCAAGGACCCTCGGAGAGAGCTGAAGATTTCATTATTTTCATTTTTGAGTTTTCTCAAATTTTGAAAATAGGATCGGTTGATTTTATTTATTTTATCTTCAAATATTTCTATTATAAAAATATGAGAGAGGGAATAAAATGACTTTTCCAAAATAAAGAAATATTGAGGATTTAATAATAAAATCAAATAAGATTTTATTTTGGATTTTTTTGCTATTTTATTTGAATTTAGGAAAAATGCATGTTTTTTCAAAATTGCATTTAGGCCCCAAATAAATGTTCATCTAGACCGACTTGCTTTTAGAAGTCGGGGAAAATTTATTTCAAGATTTTTGGAGCCCGTTTAGTATTTCTTTTATTTGTTTTTCTGTGCGTAATTATTTATAAAAAAGGCGAAACGAAGTTTGGGCCGTGTTCGGCCAGGACTCTGTCCGGCCGGCCTTTATAATGCGCCGCCCCGAGCCCATTAGCCCGTAAGCCGCGTCGCGCCTAACCCTAACCCTAGCCGATTCGCCGCCGCCGATGCCGCGAGCCGCCGGCGCCGCCGGACTCCGCCGCCCGAGCCGCCGCCGCCCCGGAGCCACCGCCGCCGACCCCGCTGCCCCGCCGAGGTTGACCCTGCCCCGCCGCCGGCGGTTTTCCTCGAGAAAACCGTTCGGTTTTCTGCCGATTTTCCGCTCGGTTTTTTAGATCCGTTTTTTAGATCGTTTTTTTCCGGTTTAGTTTATTTAGCGAGCGTTCGCTCGTTTGTTCCTTTTAACGAACATGTTCCCCGATTAGTTCCAGAAAATGAACATTGGTTCATTAATCTGTTCGTCGTTTTTCTTTTTTTCGGATTTTCTGCGATTATTTCTGATCGCGATTTCTAATCCGATTTTCGTTCTAGTATAACTTTTCGTCGTTTATCGGAATCAGGCGATTCAAGTGCCTGGAGTTTCGTCTCGAAACCCTATTTCCGTTTAACCAACTCAAACAAGATTTTGCTTCTGTAAAATTTTACCTAGATCCAGATTAGTAAACGAAGTTTTGTTTCTTTCGCCGTCTGACTTTCGTTGTTTCGTTCGATTTGATTCTTTTTGCAAACCGGAGTTCTTAAGTTGAACTTTCTAGTTAGTTCGCTTATTTGAGTTTTACCTGTGCATTAGATGAGTACTTATTGTATGCTTGTTTGTTTGCGATAGAGTACCCAGAGTGCGCCGCTTGCTACTTTGAATCGCTAGGTTTCACGGATCATCGGCAAGGCAAGTAACACTTTGATCATACTCTTTACTACCCGGTTTTTATTGCATTAGATCAATCCTCAAACATTGCATCATTAGGATCTAATTAAATTGTGGGTTTTGGGAAGTAGATGTGGTAGCACCTATTACCTGTTTTATTATCAAACCTTTGGGAGTTACTTCTACGTTTGCTTATATTGCCATGCTATGCTAGTAGACGTGGATTGGGTGAGTGTATCCATGACAGATGTGAGATTGTTAAATTAATGGTTTATTTAAGGTGGCAACTTGAACACACATCTAGGTGGATTGAGGCACCTGGGTATTCCAGCGATTGCCTGTTTTCTTTATGGACCGCCACCCAGGCTCAAAGGGATCATGAGATTTTTCATACTAGAAACTTCCGTGTGCAGCCACAAGCTACTATGGGCTCTAGCATAGTTGACTAAGTCGTGCGAACTCTTACAGTGGTAGACTAGCAGATGTAGGGGATGTAGGTTGGTACGGTCTACCCGTTCGTAAGGTGCTAGCGCTTCTGAAAGACTATGTCTCGGTCATCCATTTCTCAAACAACATGTAGTGCGAGAATCCCAACGGAGGAGATCGAGTCTTGTGGGGAAAAGTTTGCAAACCTCTGCAGAGTGTATAAACTAATCATGGTTAGCCGTGCCCCCGGTTATGGACGTCTTGAGTATCTAGTACTTGGATTATCATGTGAATCTCATCATGTTACTTTAATTAATTTGTTGGGTTTTAAATGTTGATTCTTAATTGGGATTGAGAGGGTGTCTACACTCTCAATGTTTAACAACTACCATGATAGTTAAATAAAATTTATTCCTTTGCAGTAGGAAAAAATTGGCTTTACGCAAAACTGTAACCATAGAGCTTTCCACTAGCCATATATGCATGTAGTATAGCCTATTTCTGCTCATTACTCTCTATGTGTTACATTGCCAGCATATTCCATGTGCTGACCCGTTTTCAGGCCGCAACGTTCATGTTGCGGACTTTTCAGACGACGAGTAAGGTGCCTTTAGGTCATGGTTCTATACTCAGTGATGCCGTTGGAGTTGATGGACTCACTTATCTTCCAAGCCTTCCGCCGTTATCGTTATTAGATGGCCTTAAGCCATATTTATTGTAATAAGTCCTCTTTTGAGACATTCGATGTAATAAGTGTGTGATTGCTACTTTGTTATAAATCCTTCAAGTACTGTGCGTGTTAGGATTACTGATCCAGGGATAACACTAAAGCACAGAGATCAGACCGTTTGAGGTCTGGTCGCTACAAGATGGTATCAGAGCACACGCTGACTATAGGACACGACCACTAAGCTAAAGCCCTAGATCACTACTCACTCTTCCCATCTCTGACTCCTCTTCTTTTCTGCTCTTTTTGGATGGCGGATGCAAGGAACAAGTTTACACAACCGGATGAAGATACACCCTTTGGACGTCACTTGAATGAAGTCACTAGATACCTGAACATCGGAGTACCAAGCTTCACTGGAACCTACAACGCCACTTTACCTGAAGAGGAGCGCTGGATG
The DNA here is from genome assembly GCF_018294505.1 of Triticum aestivum. Lineage (NCBI taxonomy): Eukaryota > Viridiplantae > Streptophyta > Magnoliopsida > Poales > Poaceae > Triticum > Triticum aestivum. Next base: position 324,101,766 of record NC_057806.1, on the reverse strand, counting down.
ATTCAAGTTCAAGTTCCAGGAAGGACGTTCATGCCAGTGACTGAGCCCATAGAGTGTTCCTTTGATGCACGAACCTGGAGTCTAGGAAAGAGCATGGCAGGTCACATCGCCATGGGATGTATTGGAGAAGTTTACCGCAATGATCTCAAGGATACTATCTACCAGATTGGTGGGCCCCGAGATGAGCACTAGGAGATGATCAGCACCAAGAAGGATAGATCAATCACAACTTTTATTCAGGAGTTAAACCAGCACATTTGACGTCAGGAGAACCAGATGTGTGCAGACATGATAGATCTGAAGAAGGTGAGGACAAGAATCACGGAACTGGAGGAAGAACTCAAGGCTACACGTGAAGATTATGAGGAGGAAATCGTCGTACTAGTGGAGAAGAATGATGACCTAATCAAGAAGATCGGAATATTCTTGGGAGGCCCTACACCAGTAGAAGAAGACGAAGAACCCAAGGAGATTCGCCTGGAAGACTACATCTTCATCGACGACACCGACTCCGACCCAGACGATAGGGATGATGACTATCTTGATGAAGCTGGAGCAGATATCATGGAGTCTTCAAGCGAAGAATATTTCTAGTAGACCACCCCATCAGTAGTAGTATTCCACCATGTAAATAGAGTAGTTCGAGCACTTTTATAACGATAGTTCTAGACCGATTGTATGCCCTTGTTTGATTGAATGAAGTGATGTTGTGTGCATTTGCCTCATGTGCATATGGGTAGTGTTTTCTCTCTAGACCTCTCTCTATTCTTAAATCTCATCTTTTCTAAACCCATCAGATGCCTCCGAGACGTGACAATGGATTTGCATTTCCACCGGAGCCCACTCAGTTGATCCAGCAGCAGAATACGTTGATGCAGTTGCTAGTCCAGAATCAGAATCAGGGGAACAACAACAACAACAACCCGCCACCACCACCACCACCTGTTGATCACTTAACCCATTTTCTTAGGCTAAATCCACCGGTGTTCTCTAGTAGCACCGAGTCTATAGTAGCAGATGATTGGCTCCGCAAGATTGGAAGGGAGTTAACCACTACAGGATGTACTGATGCTGAGAAGGTGCGCTTTGCCGCACATCAGTTGGATGGACCAGCAGCATCATGGTGGGAGAATTACACTGTCACCTACCCTATAGCCACGGTGACATGGGATCAATTTCAGCAGGCTTTCCATACTGCCCATGTTTCAGCAGGAGCTATGGCCATGAAGAAGCGTGAGTTTCGCAACTTGCGCCAAGGAGGACGGACAGTTGGCCAGTATGTGGATGACTTTAATAAGCTAGCACGTTATGCCCCAGATGACGTTGCTACGGATGTAGCTAAGCAGGAGAAGTTTCTGGAAGGACTGGATGATGAGTTGAGCATGCAGTTGATGGTAGCAAGCTTCAACAACTACCGGGAGTTGGTAGATCGTGCTCTTATGATTGAAGGGAAGCAGCAACAGATTGAGAACCGCAAGAGGAAGTATGGACAAGGGAAGTACAATTCTGGAGCTCAGTAGAAGCCGCGTTTTACCCCTAAACCGAGAGGATCTTTTCAGCATACCCATGGGAATGGAGGAAGCAACGGCCAGAACCGTACCAACCCATCAACACCAGCCAAGAGAGACTTGAGCCAAGTCACTTTTTTTAAGTGCCAGAAGACCGGACATTACGCCAATGAATGTTCTGAAGCCCAGAATGGAAATGGCAATGGGAGCTCTAGGAAGAAGCCAAACCCTTTCAATAGGGGACAGGTGAACCACGTAAACGTGGAGGAGGTTGAAGAGAAGCCGGATGCAGTAATCGGTAAGTTTTTGGTTAAGTCTTTTATTGCAATCGTTCTTTTTGATACTGGTGCATCGCATTCATACATATCAAGGGGATTTGTGGACAAGTATAACCTGCCCACTAAGGTTCTTAGAAAAACTATGCTAGTAAGCTCACCAGGAGCGGAGTATATGGCCAGCCGAGGATGTTTTCAAGTGCCATTGAGTATAGGTAGGCATGTGTTTCCCTCAGATTTGATCATTTTGGAATCGCGAGGTTTGGATGTAATTCTGCGTATGGATTGGCTGTCGATGTATGGAGGAAACATCGATTGCGCCAGTAAGTCGATTTTTCTTACCACCCCAGAAGGAAGAAGGATCAAGTATATATCCCGATATGTTCCTAAGAGGACTCAAGTACCTAACGGGAGTTGTACAGGAGGAAGTACCGGTAGTAAAGGATTTTCTGGATGTATTTCCAGAAGAGTTACCAGGCATGCCACCGGATAGAGACATTGAGTTTTTGATTGAGCTTTTGCCAGGCACAGGGCCAATATCTAAGAGACCATACAGGATGCCCGCAAAGGATTTGGAGGAGATTAAGAAGAAGGTTAAAGAGTTACTTGATAAAGGTTATATTCGCCAAAGTTCTTCGCCTTGGGGATCACCAGTACTTCTAGTGGAGAAAAAAGGATGGATCGTTAAGGATGGTTGTTGATTATCGAGGATTGAATGGAGTAACAATCAAGAACAAGTACCCACTACCGATGATCAATGATCTGTTCGATCGATTGCAAGGAGCTAAGGTATTTTCCAAGATCGATCTGCGATTAGGATACCATCAGTTGAAGATTCGAGAATAGGATATACCTAAGACAGCTTTTACCACCAGGTATTGGCTGTACGAGTACACCGTTATGTCATTTGGTCTGACTAACGCACCTGCCTATTTTATGAACATGATGAACAAAGTGTTTATGGAGTTTTTGGATAAGTTCGTCATAGTGTTCATTGATAATATTCTGGTTTACTCGAAGAATGAAGAGGAGCATAAGGAGCATTTGCGTTTGGTACTTGAGAAGCTCAGAGAACATCAGTTATATGCCAAGTTTAGCAAATGTGAGTTTTGGTTGAAGGAAGTGGGATTCCTCGGACACGTTATATCCGGAGAAGGTATAGCAGTAGATCCCACCAAGGTTGTCACTGTGACAAATTGGGAAGCACCAACAACAGTTGGAGAGATCCGGAGTTTTCTTGGACTCGCAGGATACTACCGAAGATTTATTGAAAATTTCTCGAAGATTGTGAAGCCTATGACAGAGTTGTTGAAGAAGGATACCAAGTTCAAATGGACTAAGGAATGTGAGGCCAGTTTCTAGGAGTTGAAGAAACGTTTGGTTATATCACCAGTGTTGATTTTGCCGGATCAGAACAAAGATTATGAGGTGTATTGCGAAGCTTCATGTCGAGGACTTGGAGCAGTGCTTATGCAGGAGGGAAGAGTTGTTTCATATGCCTCACGACAGCTTAAGCCTCATGAGTTGAATTATGCCACACATGATTTGGAGTTAGCAGCCGTAGTACACGCCTTGAAGACTTGGAGACATTTTTCTCATTGGAAACCATTGTGAGGTGTACACGGATCACAAGAGTTCGAAGTACATTTTCACACAGAAGGAGCTAAATCTCAGGCAAAGGAGATGGTTGGAGCTCATCAAGGACTATGATATGAGATTGCATTATCATCCCGGAAAGGCTAACGTAGTAGCCGATGCGCTGAGCCATAAGAGCCATGTCAACACCCTAATGACGGGAGATTTACCGAAGGAGTTAGCCGAGGACCTTCATGAGCTATGTTTGGAGATAGTTCCGAGAGGCTATGTAGCAGCATTGGAGATTCAGTCTACTTTGATGGATAAGATCAGAGAAGCTCAGAAGACTGACAAGGAGGTTGCCTCTATAAAGGAGAAGATGAGCAAAGAAAAAGTTAAAGGATTTCGTGAGGATGAGCATGATACCTTATGGTTTGAAGACCGTGTTTATGTGCCCAATGACCCGAAGATCAGGAAGTTAATTCTAGAGGAGGCCCATGATTCACCATATTCGATTCACCCAGGAAATACCAAGATGTATTTGGATTTGAAGGATACTTTCTGGTGGACCGGAATGAAGAAGGATATTGCGGAGTATGTAGCAGTTTGTGATGTATGTCAGAGAGTAAAGGAAGAGCATCAGAAGCCAGCAGGATTGTTACAGCCATTGCCAATACCCGAATGGAAGTGGGATAAGCTAGGCATGGATTTTATTACAGGATTGCCCAGAACGGGTTCAGGCTATGACTTGATTTGGGTTGTAGTCGATCGTTTGACAAAGGTAGCTCATTTCATCCCAGTGAAGACTACCTACACCAGTGCTAAGTTGGCAAAGATATACTTGACCAGGATTGTATGTCTGCATGGAGTTCCAAGGAGCATTGTATGAGATAGAGGAACCCAGTTTACCTCAAAGTTCTGGAATCAGTTGCACGAAACTTTGGGTACCAGGCTAGAGTTCAGCACAACTTTTCATCCACAGACAGATGGATAGACCGAGAGAGTCAATCAGATTTTGGAGGATATGCTAAGAGCTTGCGCGCTAGATTACGGATCTAGTTGGGACGACAATTTGCCATACGCAGAGTTCTCTTACAACAACAGTTATCAATCCAGCTTGAAGATGGCCACTTTCGAAGCCTTGTACGGAAGGAGGTGCAGGACCCCATTGTCGTGGGATGAAGTTGGAGACCGCCAGTTGTTTGGACCGGATTTGATTAAGGAGTCTGAACAGAAGGTGAAATTGATTCACGATAGGCTCAAGGTAGCCCAGTCCAGGCAGAAGAGCTACGCAGATTCTAAACGCAAGGAGACAGTTTACGAAGTCGGAGACCGAGTTTAGCTTCGAGTATCTCCACTTCGAGGAGTTAAGTGCTTTGGAGTTAAGGGAAAGTTAGCGCCACGTTTTGTAGGACCATACAAGGTTTTGGAGCGTATGGGAGAAGTAGCCTACAAGTTGGAATTGCCCGAAGGATTGTCAGGAGTTCATGACGTATTCCACGTTTCCCAGTTGAAGAAGTGTCACGCAGAGATGGCTGATATACCACTGAGAGATACAGTGCCGCTGGAAGCGATTCAGTTGGACAGTGATTTGACCTATGAGGAGAAACCAGTCAAGATTCTTGAGTATGCCAGCCGAGTCACCCGCAGCAAGGTTATCAAGTTTTGCAAAGTTCAGTGGAGCCACCATACCGAGGATGAAGCCACCTGGGAGTGAGAGGAAGATTTGTTGAAGGACCACCCTCACCTATTTCCTAGCCAACCCGAATCTCGAGGGCGAGATTCATCTTAAGGGGGGATAGGTTTGTAACATCCCAAATTTTCAATTTGGAATGTTATACATTAGATCATCACTTCATATCATATTTTATTTCCTTTTGGTATGATCCTAGAAATTCTACGCAACGCAAGGACCCTCGGAGAGAGTTGGGAATTTCGTTATTTACATATTTGAGTTTTCTCAAATTTTGAAAATAGGACCAGTTGTTTTATTTATTTTATCTTCAAATATTTCTATTATAAAAATATGAGAGAGGGAATAAAATGACTTTCCCAAAATAAAGAAATATTGAGGATTTAATAATAAAATCAAATAAGATTTTATTTTGGATTTTTTTGCTATTTTATTTGAATTTAGGAAAAAATGCGTGTTTTTTCAAAATTGCACTTAGGCCCCAAATAAATGTTCATCTAGACCAGCTTGATTTTAGGAATCGGGGAAAATTTATTTCGGGATTTTTGGAGTCCGTTTAGTATTTCTTTTATTTGTTTTTCTGCGCATAATTATTTATAAAAAAACGCGAAACCGACTTTGGGCCATGTTCGGCCAGGACTCTGTCCGGCCGGCCTTTATAATGCGCCGCCCCGAGCCCGTTAGCCCGTAAGCCGCGCCGCGCCTAACCCTAACCCTAGCCGATCCGCCGCCGCCGCTGCTGCCGCGAGCCACCGCCGCCGCCGGACTCCGCCGCCCGAGCCGCCGCCGCTCCGGAGCCCGCCGCCGCCGCCGCCGGTGCCGCCGCCGCCGAGGACCCCGCTGCCCCGCCGAGGTTGACCCCGCCCCGCCGGCGGCGGTTTTCCTCGAGAAAACCGTTCGGTTTTCCGCCGGTTTTCCGCTCGGTTTTTTTAGATCCGTTTTTTAGATCCGTTTTTCTTCCGGTTTAGTTTATTTAGTGAGCGTCCGCTCGTTCGTTCGTTTTAACGAACGCGTTCCCCGATTAGTTCCAGAAAACGAGCGTTCATTCGTTAATCTGTTCGTCATTTTTTTCTCGGATTATCCGCGATTATTTCTGAACGCGATTTCTGATCCGATTTTCGTTCTAGTATAACTTTTCGCTCGTTTATCGGAATCACGCGATTCAAGCGCCTGGAGTTTCGTCTCGGAACCCTCTTTCCATTTAACCAACTCAAACAACATTTTGCTTCTGTAAAATTTGACCTAGATCTAGATTAGTAAATGAAGTTTGTTTCTTTCGCCGTCTGACTTTCGTTGTTTCGTTCGATTTGATTCTTTTTGCAAACCGGAGTTCTTAAGTTGAACTTTCTGGTTAGTTCACTTATTTGAGTTTTACCTGTGCATTAGATGAGTACTTATTGTATGCTTGTTTATTTGCGATAGAGTACCCGGAGTGCGCCACTTGCTACTTTGAATCGCTAGGTTTCACGGATCATCGGCAAGGCAAGTAACACTTTGATCATGCCTCTTTACTACCCAGTTTTTATTGCATTAGATCAATCCTCAAACATTGCATGATTAGGATCTAATTAAATTGTGGGTTTTGGGAAGTAGATGAGGTAGCACCTATTACCTGTTTTATTATCAAACCTTTGGGAGTTAATTCTACGTTTGCTTATATTGCCATGCTATGCTAGTAGACGTGGATTGGGTGAGTGTATCCATGGCAGATGTGAGATTGTTAAATTAATGGTTTATTTAAGGTGGCAATTTGAACACACATCTGGGTGGATTGAGGCACCTGGGTATTCCAGTGATTGCCTGTTTTCTTTATGGACCGCCACCCAGGCTCACAGGGATCATGAGATTTTTCATACTAGAAACTTTCGTGTGCAGCCACAAGCTACTATGGGCTCTAGTATAGTTGACTAAGTCATGCGAACTCTTACATTGGTACGGTCTACCCGTTCGTAAGGTGCTAGCACTTCTGAAAGACTATGTCTCGGTCATCCGTTTCTCAAACAACATGTAGTGTGAGAATCCCAACGGAGGAGATCGAGTCTTGTGGGGAAAAGTGCCCAAACCTCTGCAGAGTGTATAAACTAATTATGGTTAGCCATGTCCCCGGTTATGGACATCTTGAGTATCTAGTACTTGGATTATCATGTGAATCTCATCATGTTACTTTAATTAATTTGTTGGGTTTTAAATGTTGATGCTTAATTGGGATTGAGAGGGTGTCTACACTCTCAATGTTTAACAACTACCATGATAGTTAAATAAAATTTATTCCTTTGCAATAGGGAAAAATTGGCTTTACGCAAAACTGTAACCATAGAGCTTTCCACCATCCATATATGCATGTAGTATAGCCTATTTCTGTTCATTACTCTCTATGTGTTACATTGCCAGCATATTCCATGTACTGACCCATTTTCGGCCCGCAACGTTCATGTTGCAGACTTTTCAGACGATGAGTAAGGTGCCTTTAGGTCGTGGTTCTATACTCAGTGATGCCGTTGGAGTTGATGGACTAATTTATCTTCCAAGCCTTCCGCTGTTATCGTTGTTAGATGGCCTTAAGCCATATTTATTGTAATAAGTTCTATTTTGAGACATTCGATGTAATAAGTGTGTGATTTCTACTCTGTTATAAATCCTTCAAGTTCTGTGTGTGTCAGCATTACTGATCCAGGGATGACACTGAAGCACAGAGATCAGACCGTTTGAGGTCTGGTCGCTACATAAGATAATGGATGGGTCTTGTCCATCACATCACTCTCCTAATGATGTGATCTTGTTATCTGATGACAACACATGTCCATGGTTAGGAAACCTTAACCATCTTTGATCAACAAGCTAGCCTAGTAGAGGCATACTAAGGACACGGTATTTGTTTATGTATTCACACATGTATTTAAGTTTCCGATCAATACAATTCTAGCATGAATAATAAACCTTTATCATGATTAAGGAAATATAGTAATAACCATTTTATTATTGCCTCTAGGGCATATTTCCATCTGTAAACTCATGTTCTTCGTTCCCGATCAACCCCGTTCAAGCGTCCACCTAGTTGAGATGGCCTCTGGAGTTAGTCCTTTCACGAGGACACTCTCGTGACAAAACCATGACAGGGAGGTTTGCGGGAGTCCAAACATGCGAAACATACGAATCCGACACCCCAGGCCAACCCAAAACCCTTCCTGTACCCCACGACTCTATCCTCCCCACTTTCTCTTCTTCCTTCTTTCTCTCTTGCCTTCACCGCCGCTCCACCTCCCCGGCCACCATACCACACCCCTGCCGAAAATCTGCATCTCCACCACCTCCGGCGATCCAGCAGGGCTCTTTGCCGCTTCTCCTCCATCTCCGTTCAACCCCCTGTCCTCCAACCGCCCGCCAGATACGATCCTCTAGCATGCCTGACAACTGTTTAATGAATCACCGGAGCTGAAAATAGTTTTCCCTTCTTGTTTGTAGTAGTTAGATTCCAATTTGGAGTACATATACGAGCAGGATGTTGAGTCCTCCAATGAACCATCAGGCGAGGAGGAGTACTCTGATAAGACAGTGATGATGCAGGCGGTCCTTGAAGACACGGATCATGCTGAGGTGCACACTATCAATTTCAAGCGCCCGATCAAGGGTAATGTTGTCCTGGACTAGGGGGTACTAACCTAGTCGGCCCGTGCTCTTCGGCTTGGGATAATGGGCCCTCACTCCTCTCAAGGTGGACTCCGGAAGTTGTACGCTAGAGGCATGATCATGACTGCATCTACCGAAGACTTGTCATATAATCCAAGACTTCTCCTGCCGCCTCCACGCCAAGATATCGATCGTGTAACCCTAGATCCCCTACTTGGTGTGTATATAAGCCATAGGGTTTATCCTGTAGGGGGGACATCAACGCAATATCGTTCACCTAGCCCTAGAGTTAGAACACATCTGACGATCTCGAGGTAGAACAACTCTGTACTTGATACATCTCCATCAATATAAACAAGAGCAGGACGTAGGGTTTTACCTCCATCAAAAGGGCCCAAACCTGGGTAAACATCGTCTCCCTGTTCCTGTTAGCATTTGTTCGAGATCCACAGCTCAAGACCCCTTACCCCAAGATCTGCCGGTTTTCACACCGACACTGGTGCTTTAATTGAGAGTTCCGCTGTGAGATCAACAAAAGGATCGGTGGCTCATCTGTGGATCAACCACGAAAATGGCAACGAGAACGTTTACGTCCCCTACCAACTCTTTGTATTCGGCATCATGATCTTCTGCGCCGACTCGGCTGGCCATCTGGCCTCCGTTGAGAATTACGCCCTGGGTGAGATCATGACCTTTGGAGGTCTGGTGTACACTGCGTATTCCCCCGGTGAACTCGTCCTGTTAGGCTGGACGCCCGACCAGATTGGGGATCTGCCTAGCACTGGAGGCTCGACTTCGGAACCGATCTCCTTTGAGGACATCGGGATTAGGATCCTTGGCATCGTCGGAAAGCCCCGACGTAATGACTCTGGGCGATCTTGCCTCAAACCCCAGCTAGGACTCTGGTCTGGCCCCTACATCTGAAGCTACGTCGGATTTAGAGCAGACCCTAGCGCAGGATCTAGAATTGCTCTCGGATCCTCTCTGTGCCAAAAACACGTCGAACTATATGCCAGGCACACTTCGAGTCAGCCCCGCCTATAGCAAGGCCATGAACTCTAAAGAACAATCTCACCTGAACAAGATGCTTCATCATATCCAGAGCATGTCTATCTCCAAAAGTAGGACTTCTATTTATGACAAGATCGGACTTAAAGCCGATGACCAGGAAATTTACGTCCCACACCACCACCCACCTAGTCACCACGACCGATGACTTAACCAACATGCTAGACTACAACGAGGCCACGAACATGGATGAAGACACCGATGGCCCCACAGAACACACTTCGCCCTTGGTAAACACTGGCAAGTGGACTGCAACATCCACCTGTGATGTTTATATGGTTGACACCCCCAGAACCCATCCAAGACATCGGCGTAGACATAGAAGGGGTAACAATAGGGAACCGAGCAGCAACAATAACACCGCCGATAACAGCGAGGCAACAGCTGGCGACGCCGATAACACTGAAGAGTACTTTCAAGAGTCCCGAGTACAGAATGGCGGTCCTGAGGGAAATCCCATGGACCTGGATCCCGACGACCTCTTTGAAGGGGCTGATGACAACTACATGCTGGAGTCCAAAGAAGACGAGAGCTTTGTCACTGAGGACTATATCGTCCCCGAGGACCCCTTGGAACAAGAGCGCTTTCGGCGGTGCCTCATCGCCATCGCTCAAAGCATGAAACACAAGTAGCAACAACTGCAAGCCAATATGGATGCGCTGAATGAAAACTGGGCCGAAGTACTCTCGGCCGAAAAAGATCTCGAAGATAGACTCCATAGCACGCCCAAATCATATCCTCGTAGGCGTTTGCTGCAGGAGTTTGATAACGAACTAGCCGCCGATGCGCCTGACCGACCCCCTAGGGGTCGGGACATGCTAGTGCGGGAAAACCTCAACACCCGACAAGTCACATGGCATTATGGCAAGGACCCTGTGGATTACCTTGATCCTCATGACGTTCGACATCACATTGAGGCAAACTGAGCACCTCCTCGGTCCATCTACAGGTTAAGAGGGCGCGCACCCGCCGGTCCTAACGGCTATGATGCCTGGTTAGACAGGAACCATCGTGCCCGAGACCAAGCCTACACACGGCTCTCCCCCGACGTCTGACGGGATACTACTCAGTTCAGAGATCCAGTCCACCTGATCTGTTTCACATATAGGGTGATGGAGCATCAATTTCCAGAAGGGTTTGAGCCCATCAATATAGAATCATACGATGGAACTACAGACCCAGCAACATGGATCAAAGATTTCCTTCTCCATATACACATGGCTAATGGAGATGACCTCCATGCCATATAATACTTGTCGCTCAAGTTAAAGGGGCTGGATAGGCATTGGCTTAATAGCCTTCCTCCTCATTCTATCGGTAGCTGGGAAGCCCTCGAGGATGCCTTTCGGGCAAACTTTAAAGGCACTTACATCCGACCTCCGAACGCCGATGATCTCAGTTGTGTCATCCAGCAACCAGGCGAATTAGCTCAGAAGTTCTGGAATAGGTTCCTAACTAAAAAGAACCAGATTATAGACTACACCGACACCGAAGCAATTGCCGCATTCAAAAATAATATTCGAGATGAACGGCTTGCCCGCCAGCTCGGTTAGGATAAGCCAATGACCATGGCAGCCCTTACTTCGCTAATGACCCGCTTTTGCGCAGGAGAAGACAACTGGCTCGCCCGTAGTCCTATAATGGCGAGGTTGGCACCTCAGAGACACGCGACGCCAATGGAAAGCCTCGACACAATAAAAACAAGCATAGACATAAAAATGGCGGAAGTGACAGAAAGGACACCGCAGTCAATGTAAGGTTCTCCGGACCTAGATCCAGGCAGAAAAAACCCTTTAAAGGGAACAAGGATGGACCTAGCCAACTAGACAAGATACTGGATAGACTGTGTCAAATTCATGGCACTCAGGACAAATCAACAATACACACTAACAGGACCTGCTGGGTCTTCAAACAAGCTGGCAAGTAGCGACGGAGGGTCAAAGTAAAACCCAAAATCACAGTGAAGACGAGGATGAACCTCGGTGGCCCAACAATGGAGGCCAAAACAAATTTCCTAATGAGGTAGCAGAAGTAAACACGATCTATGTTACTAACATCCCTAAAAGGGAGATAAAGCGTGTACTTTGGGACATCTATGCGCTAGAGCCACTCGCCCCGAAGTTCAACCCATGGTCGGCTTACCTGATCATTTGACAAGCATAACCATCCGACCAGCATCAGGCATGGCGGATCGGCTGCACTCGTCCTGGACCCAATCATCGATGGTTTCCACCTGACACATGTCCTTATGGACGGAGGGAGCAGCATCAACTTAATCTATGAGGACACGGTTAGGAAGGTGGGCATCAACTCATCTCGGATCAAGCCAAGCAGCACCACCTTTGAAGGTGTCATACCAGGTGTCAAGGCCACTTGCATCGGAATCGTGACTTTGGAGGTAGTCTTCGGGTCACCCAACAACTTCAGGAGCGAGGAGTTAATCTTCGACATTGTCTCTTTCTGAAGTGGATACCATGCTCTCCTAGGGTGCATAGCGTTTGCTCGCTTCAATGCGGTCCCGCATTACGCTCATCTTAAGCTCCAAATGCCAGGACCTAATGGTGTTATCACAGTTAATGGTAGCACGGAACACTCATTTCGTACGGAGGAGCAGACCGTGGCCTTCTTGGCCGAGGTGCGAGCATCCGAGGAGCCAGCCCATTGCGGTAAATGCACCCCCAGCTCTTCGAAGTGTACGCGGGCCATGTCCGTCAACTTCATACACGTACGCCCACACCCTAAAAATGGGTACCGGCTCCTGATACGTCTCTGTCGTATCTATAGTTTTTGATTGTTCTATGCCAATATTATACAACTTTCATATACTTGTGGTAACTTTTTATACAATTTTGGGACTAACATATTGATCCAGTGCCCAGTGCCAGTTCCTGTTTGTTGCATGTTTTTGTTTCGTAGAAAATCCATATCAAATGGAGTCCAAACAGGATAAAAATTGATGGAGATTTTTTTTTTGGAATATATGTGATTTTTGGGAAGAAGAATCAATGCGAGGCGATCCTCGAGGGGGGCACGAGGCAGGGGGCGCTCCCCAGGGGGTCAGGCGCACCCTGTGCCCTCGTGGCCACCCCGTAAGGCAGTTGATGCCCTTCTTTCGCCGCAATAAAGCTAATATCCGGATAAAAATCGTATCCAAATTTCAGCCCAATCGGAGTTAGGGATCTCGGGGAGTTTAAGAAACGGTGAAAGGGTAGAATCAGGGAACGCAGAAACAGAGAGAGATAGAGAGACAAATCCAACCGCGGAGGGGCTCTCGCCCCTCCCATGCCATGGAGGCCATGGACCATACAGGAAACCCTTCTCCCATCTAGGGAGATGGTCAAGGAAGAAGAAGAATAAGAAGAAGAAGAAGGGGGCCCTCTCCCCCTCTCTACCGGTGGCGTGGGAACACCGACGGGGCCATTATCATCACCGCAATCTACACCAACAACTTCACCGCTGTCATCACCAACTCTTCCCCTCTCTATGCAGCGGTGTAACCCCTCTTTTGCCCGTTGTAATCTCTACTTAAACATGGTGCTCAACGTTATATATTATTTCCCAATGATGTATGGCTATCCTAAGATGTTTGAGTAGATCCGTTTTGTCCTATGGGTTAATTGATGATCGTGATTGGTTTGAGTTGCATGTTTTATTATTGGTGCTCTCCGTGTAGCGCAAGCGTGAGGGATCCCCGCTGTAGGGTTTGCAATATGTTCATGATTTTCTTATGGTGGGTGGCGTGAGTGACAGAAGCACATACCCGAGTAAGTAGGTTGTTTGCGTATGGGAATAAAGAGGACTTGATACTTTAATGCTATGGTTGGGTTTTACCTTAATGATCTTTAGTAGTTGTGGATGCTTGCTAGAGTTCCAATCATAATTGCATATGAGCCAAGAAGAGAAAGTATGTTAGCTTACGCCTCTCCCTCAAATAAAATTGCAATAGTGATTACTGGTCTAGTTATCGATTGCCTAGGGACAAATAACTTTCTTGTGTGACAACAAGCTCTCTACTAAAACTAACTTAGTTGTGTCTTCATCTAAACAGCCCCTACTTTTTATTCACGTGCTCTTTATTATCTTGCAAACCTATCCAACAACACCTACAAAGTACTTCTAGTTTCATACTTGTTCTATTGTAAAGCGAATGTTAAGCGTGCGTAGAGTTGTATCGGTGGTCGATAGAACTTGAGGGAACATTTGTTCTATCTTTAGCTCCTCGTTGGGTTCGACACTCTTACTTATCGAAAGAGGCTACAATTGATCCCCTATACTTGTGGGTTATCAAGACCTTTTTCTGGCGCCGTTGCCGGGGAGTTATAGCGTGGGGTGAATATTCTCGTGCGTGCTTGTTTGCTTTATCACTATGTAATTTTTATTTTCTGTTCTAAGTTGTTCTCTATCTTTAGTTATGGATATGGAACACAAAATACCAAAAAAAATAGGTTTACTTGCTACTCATGGAGATGGGGAACCTCCTAAACCCCTTGATGCTCATTATGTGAAAGATATTATGTACTACTTTGATAATCCCGAGAAAACCCCATTCAACTTTATAATGGGAGTAACGTTGGATCAACATGAATACTTTAGGGATTATCGCTTGACTCAAAAAGGGAAACTATTATGGGATCAAATTTATATGTTGCATTGGTATGCTCGGCAACTATGCTTGAGATATGATTATACTTGTTGCTCTAGGATGAAGGCTCCACACCTTCCCTTTTCATGTAACTTTAATGGTGATGAAACCTTGGCTTCTTATGCTAACGGTATATATGATTATTATGATGTGGAACAAATAGAAGAATTCGTTACTTTTATGGGTGCTTATGAAATTGAATCTTTGTTTAAAGAGTTTGAAGATTTTGATGATTCAGTTTATAGACCTGAAAATTTAGCTATCCTTAAATATTGCTATGAGAATTATAAATACAATTACGATATTGATGAATTTATTGAGAAAGTCTCCGCTGTCCAAGAAGAGACTAATATTTTGCAGGAGTCTATGGAAGAAGAAATTGATGAAACTGTGGGCTCATTGGATAAAAAAGATGATGAGGAGAGCGAAGAACAAAAGGAGGAAGAGTGGATTAGCTACCCGTGCCCACCTTCTAATGAGAGTAACTCTTCAACTCATACATTGTTTAATTTCCCTTCGTGCTTACCGAAGGATGAATGCTATGATGATTGTTATGATCCCGTTGATTCTTTTGAAATATCTCTTTTTGAATATGCTTGCTATGCTTGTGGCCAAGATGCCAATATGAATTATGCTTATGGAGATGAACTTGCTATAGTTCCTTATGTTAAACATGAAATTGTTGTTATTGCACCCACGCATGATAGTCCTATTATCTTTTTGAATTCTCCCGACTACACTATATCGGAGAAGTTTGCCCTTATTAAGGATTATATTGATGGGTTGCGTTTCACTACTACACATGATGATTTTGATAGGTATAATATGCATGTGCTTGCTGCTCCTACATGCAATTATTACGAGAGAGGAACTACATCTCCGCCTCTCTATGTTTCCAATATGATAAAATTGCAAAAAACTTCCTATGCTATGCATTGGCCTTTACTTTGTGCGCATGAATTGTTCT
The DNA here is from genome assembly GCF_018294505.1 of Triticum aestivum. NCBI lineage: Eukaryota > Viridiplantae > Streptophyta > Magnoliopsida > Poales > Poaceae > Triticum > Triticum aestivum. The sequence continues at coordinate 324,086,411 of NC_057806.1, read as the reverse complement.
TTTATGACATGCCGATGCATAGGAAGAGAGTTAGACTTCATCATTACATGATATAAGTTGCTTTTTTCTCACTACTAAATGCCAAATCATTGCTAATTCAAATTGGCTTTGATATACCTTGGGATCCGGGTGGATTCATCACTTGAGCACCTTATGCCTAGCTTAATGGCTTTAAAGAAAGCGCTGCTAGGGAGACAACCCAGAAGTTTTAGAGAGTCATTTATTTCTGTTGAGTGCTTTTATGTAGTTTAAAAATAAATAAGAGGGGAACCCAAAACTTTTCAAAAAGGAAAGTGAAAGTGAGAGAGAGAAGCATTGTTGAAGTGGGGGAGCTCCTTGAACTTTGTTCATGCTCACGGAAAGTTTGTGAATTTTGATTATAGAAACTTTTCAACAAAATAATTATCCCCTTGTACAATTCCATTGTATTATAAAAATAATGTGCCAAGATTTGCCTTTAGGATGTTTACTTTGCTTGTTGGTTTGTGCGGTGCAGAACAGAAACTTTGGCTGTAGTGCGCAATTTTACACTTTTTTACTGGATCGTCAAACGGTTCTGACACTTTTTGCACTGTCTTTCTATACAAATTTTTTATTTTTCCTAATTGTTTCAGAATTTTTGGAGTACCAGAAGTATGGTGAATGTTCAGATTACTACAGACTGTCCTGTTTAAGACAGATTCTGTTTTTGATGCATCGTTTGCTTGTTTTGATGAAACTATCAATTTATATTAGTGGATTAAGACATGATAAAGTTATATTACAGTAGCTACAATGTAAAAAAAATATGAATTGGTTTGCAACAGTACCTAGAGTAGTGATTTGTTTTATTATACTAACGGATCTTACCGAGGTTTCCGTTGACTTCTGTGTGGATGAAATGTTCGAAGATCGAGGAGGTCTTGATGTGAGGAGAAGGAGGAGAGGCAAGAGCTCAAGCTTGGGGATGCCCAAGGCACCCCAAGTAAATATTCAAGGAGACTCAAGCGTCTAAGCTTGGGGATGCCTGATACGTCTCCAACCTATCTATAATTTTTGATTGCTCCATGCTATATTATCTACTGTTTTGGACTATATTGGGCTTTATTTTCCACTTTTATATTATTTTTGGGACTAACCTATTAACCGGAGGCCCAGCCCAGAATTGCTGTTTTTTTTCCTATTTCAGTGTTTCGGAGGAACAGAATATCAAACAGAGTCCAAACGGAATAAACCTTCGGAAACGTGATTTTCTCATCAGATAAGATCCAGGAGACTTGGACCCTCCGTCAAGAAAGCCATGAGGCGGCCACGAGGGTGGAGGACGCCACCCCTAGGGCGCGCCCCCTACCTCGTGGGCCCCTCGAAGCTCCACCAACGTACTTCTTCCTCCTATATATACCTACGTACCCCCAAACGATCGGGGACGGAGCCAAAAACCTAATACCACCACCGCAACTTTCTGTATCCACGAGATCCCATCTTGGGGCCTGTTCTGGAGCTCCACCGGAGGGGGCATCGATCACGGAGGGCTTCTACATCATCGTCCAAGCCCCTCCGATGAAGTGTGAGTAGTTTACTTCAGACCTACGGGTCCATAGTTAGTAGCTAGATGGCTTCTTCTCTCTTTATGGATCTCAATACAATGTTCTCCCCCTCTCTTGTGGAGATCTATTCGATGTAATCTTATTTTTGCGGTGTGTTTGTTGAGACCGATGAATTGTGGGTTTATGATCAAGTCTATTTACGAATAATATTTGAATCTTCTCTGAATTCTTTTGTGTATGATTGGTTATCTTTGCAAGTCCCTTCGAATTATCAGTTTGGTTTGCCCTACTAGATTGGTTGTTCTTGCCATGGGAGAAGTGCTTAGGTTTGGGTTCGATCTTGCGGTGTCCTTTCCCAGTGATAGAAGGGGAAGCAAGGCATGTATTGTATCGTTGCCATCGAGGACAACAAGATGGGGTTTTTATCATATTGCATGAAACTATCCCTCTACATCATGTCATCTTGCTTAAGGCGTTACTCTGTTTTTAACTTAATACTCTAGATGCATTCTGGATAGCGGTCGATGAGTGGAGTAATAGTAGTAGATGCAGGCAGGAGTCGGTCTACTTGTCTCGGACGTGATGCCTATATACATGTTCATACCTAGATATTCTCATAACTATGCTCAATTCTGTCAATTGCTCAACAGTAATTTTTTCACCCACCGTAGAATAGTTATGCTCTTGAGAGAAGCCACTAGTGAAACCGATGGCCCCCGGGTCTCTTTCTCATCATATCAATCTCCATCACTTTATTATTGCTTTGCTTTTACTTTTTACTTTGCATCTCTATACCAAAAATACCAAAAATACCAAAAATATTATTTATCATCTCTATCAGATCTCACTTTCGTAAGTGACCTAGAAGGGATTGACAACCCCTAAGCGCGTTGGTTGCGTTGAGCTATTGTTTTTGTGTAGGTAAGAGGGACTCGCGCGTAGCCTCCTACTGGATTGATACCTTGGTTCTCAAAAACTGAGGGAAATACTTACGCTACTTTGCTGCATCATCCTCTCCTCTTCGGGGAAATCCAACGCAGTGCTCAAGAGGTAGCAAGAAGAATTTCTGGCGCCGTTGCTGGGGAGTCTGCGCAAAAGTCAACATACCAAGTACCCAACACAATCCCTATCTCCCGGATTACATTATTTGCCATTTGCCTCTCGTTTTCCTCTCCCCCACTTCACCCTTTCCGTTTTATTCACCCTCACTCTCTCTATCTTCCCTCTCTTTCTCTATTTGCCTCTTTTTGCCCGTTTGCTTTTTGTTTGCTCGTGTGTTGGATTGCTTTTTTGTTGCGATGGCTCAAGATAATACTAAATTGTGTGACTTCACCAATACCAACAACAATGATTAACTTAGCACTCCGATTGCTCCTCTTACCGATGCTGAATCTTGTGAAATTAATGCTGCTTTGCTGAATCTTGTCATGAAAGATCCGTTCTCCGGCCTTCCTAGTGAAGATGCCGCTACCCATCTAAATAGCTTCGTTGATTTGTGTGACATGCAAAAGAAGAATGGTGTCGATAATGATATTGTTAAATTGAAGCTATTTCCTTTTTCTCTTAGAGATCGTGCTAAAGCTTGGTTTTCATCTTTGCCTAAAAATAGTATTGATTCATGGAACAAGTGCAAAGATGCTTTTATCTCTAAGTATTTTCCTCCCGCTAAGATCATCTCTCTTAGAAACGATATTATGAATTTTAAGCAACTTGATCATGAACATGTTGCACAAGCTTGGGAGAGAATGAAATTAATGATACGTAATTGCCCTACTCATGGTTTGAATTTTTGGATGATTATACAAAATTTTTATGCCAGATTGAATTTTGCTTCTAGAAATCTTTTAGATTCGACCGCGGGAGGCACTTTTATGGAAATCACTTTAGGAGATGCTACTAAACTCCTAGATAATATTATGGTTAATTATTCTCAATGGCATACTAAAAGATCTACTAATAAAAAGGTGCATGCGATAGAAGAAATTAATATTTTGAGTGGAAAGATGGATGAACTTATGAAGTTATTTGCTAATAAGAGTGTTTCTTCTGATCCTAATGATATGCCCTTGTCTACTTTAATTGAGAATTTTAATGAATCTATGGATGTGAATTTTGTTGGTAGGAACAATTTTGGTAACAACGCGTATAGGGGAAATTTCAATCCTAGGCCTTATCCTAGTAATCCCTCTAATAATTATGGTAACTCCTACAAAAATTCTTATGGAAATTATAATAAGATGCCCTCTGATTTTGAATCTAATATTAAAGAATTTATTTCTTTGCAAAAGAATTTTAAAGCTATGATTGAAGAAAAATTGCTTAAGATTGATGATTTGGCTAGGAACATTGATAGAATTTCTCTTGATGTTGATTCTTTAAAGCTTAGATCTATTCCTCCTAAGCATGATATCAATGAGTCTCTCAAATCCATGAGAATTTCCATTGATGAGTGCAAGGAAAGAACCGCTAGGACGCGTGCTATGAAAAATGTCTTTATTAAAGCGTGCTCTTCTAGTTCCTATGAAAATAATGATGAAGATATAAAAGTTATTGATGTGTCCCCTATTAAATCTTTGTTTTTCAGTATTAATCTTGATAATGATGGGACTGAATATGATCCACCTTTACCTAGAAGGCGTTCTAAAAATTCGGAGTATTTAGATCTTGATGGTGAAATTGATAAAAGTGGGATTAAAAGAAATAAAACCCTAGATGATGCTAAACCCACTATATTAGATTTCAAGGAATTTAATTATGAAAATTTCTCTTTGATTGATTGTATTTCCTTGTTGCAATAATTTCTAAAATCTCCTCATGCTTATAGTCAAAATAAAGCCTTTACTGAACATATCGTTGATGCCTTGATGCAATCTTATGAAGAAAAACATGAGTTGAAAGTTTCTATACCTAGAAAACTTTATGATGAGTGAGAACCTACTATTAAAATTAAAATTAAAGATTATGAGTTTTATGCTTTGTGTGATTTGGGTGCTAGTGTCTCTACTATTCCCAAAACTTTGTGTGATTTGCTAGATTTCCGTGATTTTGATGATTGCTCTCTAAACTTGCATCTTGCGGATTCCACTATTAAGAAACCTATGGGAAGAATTAATGATGTTCTTATTGTTGCAAATAGGAATTATGTGCCCATAGATTTTATCGTTCTTGATATAGATTGCAATCCTTCTTGCCCTATTATTCTCGGTAGACCTTTCCTTAGAACGGTTGGCGCAATTATTGATATAAAGGAAGGGAATATTAGATTTCTATTTCCATTAAAAATGGCATGGAACACTTCCCTAGAAAGAAAATAAAATTACCATATGAATCTATCATGAGAGCCACTTATGGATTGCCTACCAAAGATGGCAATACCTAGATCTATTCTTGCTTGTTATGCCAAGCTAGGGGCGTTAAACGATAGCGCTTGTTGGGAGGCAACCCAATTTTATTTTTATTCCTTGCTATTTGCTCCTGTTTAATAGTAAATAAATTATATAGCCTCTGTTTTGGTTGTGTTTTTGTGTTTAATTAGTGTTTGTGCCAAGTAGAACCGTTGGGAAGACTTGGGGAAAGTCTTGTTGAACTTGCTGTAAAAAACAGAAACTTTAGCGCTCACGAGAATTTCTGTCATTTTTATTTTGAAAGTGCTATTTAGTTAATTCTTTTTGAATATGATTAATTGATAAATTCCTCACGTCCAGAAATTTATTTTAGATTTTTTGGGGTTCCAGATCTTGCGCTAGCTACAGATTACTACATATTGTTCTGTTTTTGTCAGATTCTGTTTTTCGTGTGTTGTTTGCTTATTTTGATGAATCTATGGCTAGTAAAATAGTTTATAATCCATAGAGAAGTTGGAATACAGTACACTTAACACCAATATAAATAAATAATGAGTTCATTACAGTACCTTGAAGTGGTCTTTTGTTTTCTTTCACTAACGGAGCTCACGAGATTTTCTACTTTAAGTTTTGTGTTGTGAAGTTTTCAAGTTTTGGGTAAAGATTTGATGGATTATGGAACAAGGAGTGGCAAGAGCCTAAGCTTGGGGATGCCCATGGCACCCCCAATATAATCTAAGGACACCTAAAAGCCAAAGCTTGGGGATGCCCCAGAAGGCATCCCCTCTTTCGTCTACTTCTATCGGTAACTTTACATGGAGCTATATTTTTATTCACCACATGATATGTGTTTTGCTTGGAGAGTCATTTATGATTTGAGTCTTTGCTTGTTATTCTACCACAATCATCCTTGCTGTACACACCTTTTGAGAGATCCATACATGATTTAGAATTTGATAGAATACTCTATGTGCTTCACTTATATCTTTTGAGCTTTATAGTTTTGCTCTAGTGCTTCACTTATATCTTTTAGAGCACGGTGGTGGATTTGTTTTATAGAAACTATTGATCTCTCATGCTTCACTTAGATTATTTTTAGAGTCTTAATAGCATGGTAATTTGCTTAAAATCCTAATATGCTTGGTATGCAAGATTGATAATAAAACTTTCTTATGAGTGTGTTGAATACTAAGAAAAGTTTGATGCTTGATTATTGTTTTGAGATATGGAGGTAATAATACGAAAGTCATGCTAGTTGAGTAGTTGTGAAATTGAGAAATACTTGTGTTGAAGTTTGCAAGTCCCGTAGCATGCACGTATGGTAAACGTTATGCAACAAATTTGCAACATGAGGTGTTATTTGATTGTCTTCCTTATGAGTGGCGGTCGGGGACGAGCGATGGTCTTTTCCTACCAATCTATCCCCCTAGGAGCATGCGCGTAGTGCCGAGGTTTTTGATGACTTGTAGATTTTTGCAATAAGTATGTGAGTTCTTTATGACTAATGTTGAGTCCATGGATTATACGCACTCTCACCCTTCCATCCTTGCTAGCCTCTTCGGTACCGTGCATTGCCCTTTCTCACATTGAGAGTTGGCGCAAACTTCACCGGTGCATCCGAACCCCGTGATATGATACGCTCTTTCACACATAAACCTCCTTATATCTTCCTCAAAACAGCCACCATACCTACCTATTATGGCATTTCCATAGCCATTCCGAGATATATTGCCATGCAACTTTCCATCATTTTGTTCATCATGACACATTCATCATTGTCATATTTCTTAGCATGATCATGTAGTTGACATAGTATTTTTGGCAAAACCACCGTTCATAATTCTTTAATACATGTCACTCTTGGTTCATTGCATATCCCGGTACACTGCCGGAGGCATTCATATAGAGTCATCTTTGTTCTAGTATCGAGTTGTAATCATTGAGTTGTAAATAAATAGAAGTATCATTATTAGAGCATTGTCCCAAGTGAGGAATAAATAAAAAAGGCCATAAAAAGAGAAGGCCCAAAAAAAGAGAGAGAAAGGCCATAAAAAAAGAAAAGGCCCAAAAAAATGAGAGAAAAAGAGAGAAGGGACAATGTTACTATCCTTTTACAACACTTGTGCTTCAAAGTAGCACCATGATCTTCATAGTAGAGAGTCTCTCATGTTATCACTTTCATATACTAGTGGGAATTTTCATTATAGAACTAGGCTTGTATATTCCAACAATGGGCCTCCTCAAGTGCCCTAGGTCTTCGTGAGCAAGCAAGTTGGATGCACACCCACTAGTTTCTTTTGTTGAGCTTTCATACATTTATAGCTCTAGTGCATCCGTTGCATGGCAATCCCTACTCCTTGCATTAACATCAATCTGTGGGCATCTCCATAGCCCATTGATTAGCCTCGTTGATGTGAGACTTTCTCCTTTTTGGTCTTCTCCACATAACCCCCTCATTATATTCTATTCAACCCATAGTGCTATGTCCATGGCTCGCGCTCATATATTGCGTGAAAGTTTATAGGTTTGAGATTACTGAAGTATGAAACAATTTCTTGGCTTGTCATCGGGGTTGTGCATGATGAGAGCATTATTGTGTGATGAAAATGAAACATGACTAAACTATATGATTTTGTAGGGATGAACTTTCTTTGGCCATGTTATTTTGAGAAGACATAATTGCTTAGTTAGTATGCTTGAAGTATTATCATTTTTATGTCAATATGAACTTTTGTCTTGAATCTTTCGGATCAGAATATTCATACCACAATTAAGAAGAATTACATTAAAATTATGCCAAGTAGCACTCCGCATCAAAAATTCTCTTTTTATCATTTACCTACTCGAGGACGAGCAGCAATTAAGCTTGGGGATGCTTGATACGTCTCCAATGTATCTATAATTTTTGATTGCTCCGTGCTATATTATCTACTGTGTTGGACTATATTGCACTTTATTTTCCACTTTTATATTATTTTTGGGACTAACCTATTAACCAGAGGCCCAGCCCAGAATTGCTGTTTGTTGCCTATTTCAGTGTTCTGGAGGAACATAATATCAAACGGAGTCCAAATGGAATGAAACCTTCGGAAACGTGATTTTCTCATCAGATAAGATCCAGGAGACTTGGACCCTCCGTCAAGAAAGCGACGAGGTGGCCACGAGGGTGGAGGGAGCCCCCCCTAGGGCGCGCCCCCTGCCTCGTGGGCCCCTCGAAGATCCACCGACGTACTTCTTCCTCCTATATATACCTACGTACCCCCAAACGATAGGGGACGGAGCCAAAAACCTAATTCCACTGCCGCAACTTTCTGTATCCACGAGATCCCATCTTGGGGCCTGTTTCGGAGCTCCGCCGAAGGGGGCATCGATCACGGAGGGCTTCTGCATCATACTCCAAGCCCCTCCGATGAAGTGTGGGTAGTTTACTTCAGACTTACGGGTCCATAGTTAGTAGCTAGATGGATTCTTCTCTCTCTTTGGATCTCAATACAATGTTCTCCCCCTCTCTTGTGGAGATCTATTCGATGTTATCTTCTTTTTGCGGTGTGTTTGTTGAGACCGATGAATTGTGAGTTTAAGATCAAGTCTATCTACGAATAATATTTGAATCTTCTCTGAATTCTTGTATGTATGATTGGTTATCTTTGCAAGTCTCTTCGAATTATCAGTTTGGTTTGGCCTACTATATTGGTTGTTCTTGCCATGGGAGAAGTGCTTAGCTTTGGGTTCGATCTTGCAGTGTCCTTTCCCAGTGACAGAAGGGGCAGCAAGGCACGTATTGTATCGTTGCCATTGAGGATAACAAGATGGGGTTTTTATCATATTGCATGAAACTATCCCTCTACATCATGTCATCTTGCTTAAGGCATTATTCTGTTTTTAACTTAATACTCTAGATGCATGCTGGATAGCGGTCAATGAGTGGAGTAATAGTAGTAGATGCAGGCAGGAGTCGGTCTACTTGTCTCGGACGTGATGCCTATATACATGATCATACCTAGATATTCTCATAACTATGCTCAATTCTGTCAATTGCTCAACAGTAATTTGTTCACCCACCATAGAATACTTATGCTCTTGAGAGAAGCCACTAATGAAACCTATGGCCCCGGGGTCTCTTTCTCATCATATCAATCTCCATCACCTTATTATTGCTTTGCTTTTACCTTTTACTTGGCATCTCTATACCAAAAATACCAAAAATATTATTTATCATCTCTATCAGATCTCACTTTAGTAAGTGACCGTGAAGGGACTGACAACCCCTAAGAGCATTGGTTGCGTTGAGCTACTGTTTTTGTGTGGGTACAAGGGACTCGCGCGTAGCCTCCTACTGGATTGATACCTTGGTTCTCAAAAACTGAGGGAAATACTTATGCTACATTGCTGCATCATCCTCTCCTCTTCGGGGAAATCCAACGCAGTGCTCAAGAGGTAGCAATGCCCCGGAAGGCATCCCATCTTTCTTCAACAAGTATCGGTATGTTTTCGGATTCATTTCGTTCATGTGATATGTGCAAATCTTGGAGCATCTTTTGCATTTAGTTTTCACTTTTCTTTGATGCACCATGCTGGTATGAGATAGTTCATGGTTGATTTATAGAATGCTCATTGCACTTCACTTATATCTTTTGAGTATGGCTTTATACAATGCTTCATGTGCTTCACTTATATCTTTTGAAGTTTGGATTGCCTGTTTTCTCTTCACATAGAAAACCGCCATTTGTAGAATGCTCTTTTGCTTCACTTATATTTGTTAGAGCGTGGGCATATCTTTTGTAGAAAGGATTAAACTCTCTTGCTTCACCTATATCAATTTAGAGAGATGCCAGGAGCTGGTCATTCACATGGTTACTCATAAAATCCTACATAAAACTTCTAGATCACTGAATATGATATGTTTGATTCCTTGAAATAGTTTTGCGATATAAAGATGGTGATATTAGAGTCATGCTAGTGGGTAGTTGTGGATTGTAGAAATACTTGTGTTGAAGTTTGTGATTCCCGTAGCATGCACATATGGTGAACCGTTATGTGATGAAGTCGGAGCATGAGGTATTTAGTGATTATCTTCCTTATGAGTGGCGGTCGGGGACGAGCGATGGTCTTTTCCTACCAATCTATCCCCCTAGGAGCATGCATGTAGTACTTTGTTTCGCTGACTAATAGACTTTTGCAATAAGTATGTGAGTTCTTTATGACTAATATTGAATCCATGGATTATACGCACTATCACCCTTTCATCATTGCTAGCCTCTTCGGTACCGTACATTGCCCTTTCTCACCTTGAGAGTCGGTGCAAACTTCGCCGGTGCATCCAAACCCCATGATATGATACGCTCTATCACACATTAGCCTCCTTATATCTTCCTCAAAACAGCCACCAAACCTACCTATTATGGCATTTTCATAGCCATTCCGAGATAATATTGCCATGCAACTTCCATCATCATCATATACATGACTTGAGCATTTATTGTCATATTGCTTTGCATGATCGTAAGATAGCTAGCATGATGTTTTCATGGCTTGTCCATTTTTTGATGTCATTGCTACGCTAGATCATTGCACATCCCGGTACACCGCTGGAGGCATTCATATAGAGTCATATTTTGTTCTAGTACCGAGTTGTAATATTGAGTTGTAAGTAAATAAAAGTGTGATGATCATCATTATTAGAACATTGTCCCATGTGAGGTTATCAAAATAAAAGTGGACAAAGAAGACCCAAAAGAGAGAGAGAGAGAGAGAGAGAGAGAGGCCAAAGAAGCCTACAAAAAATATAAAAAGAGAAAAAAATAAAAAAAATGAGAGAAAAGAGAGAAGGGACAATGTTACTATCCTTTTACCACACTTGTGCTTCAGAGTAGTTCCATGTTCTTTATATAGAGAGTATCTTCAGTTATCACTTTCATATACTAGTGGGAATTTTCATTTTAGAACTTGGCTTGTATATTCTGATGATGGGCTTCCTCAAATGCCCGAGGTCTTTATGAGCAAGCAAGTTGGATGCACACCCACTTAGTTTCCAGTTTGAGCTTTCGTACACTTATAGCTTGTAATGCATCCATTGCATGGCAATCCCTACTCCTCACATTGACATCAATTGATGGGCATCTCCATAGCCCGTTGATTAGCCGCATCGATGTGAGACTTTCTCCTTTTTGTCTTCTCCACACAACCTCCATCATCAAATTCTATTCCACCTATAGTGACATATCCATGTCACGCTCATGTATTTCATGAAAGTTGAAAAGGTTTGAGAACATCAAAAGTATGAAACAATTGCTTGGCTTGTCATCGGGGTTATGCATGATTTGAATATTTTGTGTGGGGAAGATGGAGCATAGCCAGACCATATGATTTTGTAGGGATAACTTTCTTTGTCCATGTTATTTTGAAAAGACATGATTGCTTTATTAGTATGCTTGAAGTATTATTGTCTTAATGTCAAATGATAGACAATTGCTTTGAATCACTCGTGTCTTAATATTCTTGCCATGATTAGATTACATGATCAAGATTATGCTAGGTAGCATTCCACATCAAAAATTATATTTTTTTATCATTTATCTACTCGAGGACGAGCAGGAATTAAGCTTGGGGACGCTGATCCGTCTCCGTTGTATCTATAATTTCTGATTGTTCTATGCCAATATTATACAACTTTCATATACTTTTGGCAACTTTTTATACTATTTTTTGGACTAACATATTGATCCAGTGCCTAGTGCCAGTTCCTGTTTGTTGCATGTTTTTTGTTTCGCAGAAAATCCATATCAAACGAGTCCAAATGGAATAAAAACTGACGGAGATTTTTTTGTAATATATGTGATTTTGGGGAAGAAGAATCAACGCGAGACGATGCCCGAGGGGGGCACGAGGCAGGGGCGCGCCCGAGGGGGTCAGGCGCGCCCTGGGCCCTCGTGGCCACCCCGTAAGGCGGTTGATGCCCTTCTTTCGCTGCAAGAAAGCTAATATCCGGATAAAAATCATGTCCAAATTTCAGCCCAATCGGAGTTACGGATCTCCGGGAATTTAAGAAACGGTGAAAGGGCAAAATCAGGGAACGCAGAAACAGAGAGAGACAGATCCAATCTCGGACGGGCTCTCACCCCTCCCATGCCATGGAGGCCATGGACCAGAGGGGAAACCCTTCTCCCATCTAGGGAGAAGGTCAAGGAAGAGGAAGAAGAAGAAGGGGGGCCCTCTCCCCCTCTCTCCCGGTGGCGCCGGAACACCGTCGGGGCCATCATCATCACCGCAATCCACACCAACAACTTCACCACCGTCATCACCAACTCTTCCCCCCTCTATGCAGCGGTGTAACCCCTCTTTTGCCTGTTGTAATCTCTACTTAAACATGGTGCTCAACGCTATATATTTTTTCCCAATGATGTATTGCTATCCTATGATGTTTGAGTAGATCTGTTTTGTCCTATGGGTTAATTGATGATCGTGATTGGTTTGAGTTGCATGTTTTATTATTGGTGCTGTCCTATGGTGCTCTCCGTGTCGCACAAGCGTGAGCAATCCCCGCTGTAGGGTTTGCAATATGTTCATGATTTTCTTATGGTGGGTGGCGTGAGTGATAGAAGCACAGACCCGAGTAAGTAGGTTGTTTGCGTATGGGAATAAAGAGGACTTGATACTTTAATGCTATGGTTGGGTTTTACCTTATGATCTTTAGTAGTTGCGGATGCTTGCTAGAGTTCCAATCATAAGTGCATATGATCCAAGAAGAGAAAGTATGTTAGCTTACGCCTCTCCCTAAAATAAAATTGCAATAGTGAGTACTGGCCTAGTTATCAATTGCCTAGGGACAAATAACTTTCTTGTGTGACAACAAGCTCTCTACTAAAACTAACTTAGTTGTGTTTTCATCTAAACAGCCCCTACTTTTTATTCACGTGCTCTTTATTATCTTGCAAACCTATCCAACAACACCTACAAAGTACTTCTAGTTTCACACTTGTTCTAGGTAAAGCAAACGTTAAGCGTGCGTAGAGTTGTATCGATGGTCGATAGAACTTGAGGGAATATTTGTTCTACCTTTAGCTCCTCGTTGGGTTCGACACTCTTACTTATCAAAAACTGTTGCGATCCCCTATACTTGTGGGTTATCAGCTCCTCGCGCACTCCCCTTAGAAGGGGCACTACATCCAATTTCGCACTAAAGATTCCTTGGGCCGCTGAGAAGAAAAAATCATGGAAACGTTGAATCGGGTAGACCGAGGAATGACGGAGCTTCGATCTGCCAGATCGGCAGGGTTCTGCCAAAAAAAGTATATCCACGTGGCTTCAACCACACAATGGACATTCTGTAGACCTCTTTAAAGGACTCGGCTAGCGAGTGCTTCAAGCACATGCAAGGCCGAGGTTGCATACAGTCCATTTTAGTCTTTGCCATCAACGAGGACAAACTGGTCAACAACATGGAGACGCAGACGTGCGACAGGAAGCGGTAGGGGCTCATAAACCCGATGACAATATCCGCCCTATTTTTATTTGCTCATCTATTTATTTTTTGCATTGTATCTTTTTAGTTTCTCTCGTTATGGCTCAACATGTAAAGCTTGAGGTTATAAAATAAAGAAATCATGCCCTTCAAGGTCCTTACTGTATTTCTGTACAAGCATTGCCTATGAGCTACAAGAGCGTCTTTAAGATACAACTACTAAAGGGCTTTGTTTCGCTAAATACAAGTCCGAAGTACTCGGCGTCTCGGATGTTGCATTATATACATCAGTTCTGAACCTAGATTTTGGTCAATAGTTGGGTTTCCTGGCTCCTATGTGTAACCCTTACGTTCCTGGTAAATTCGGCTAAGAGTGTAATGGGAGAACCACTGTGATAGTGCCGCCAGTTTAATTGGCAGATGGCCTCATTGGAGGAAGCCGAAAACTGACTTTCTGGGCAAGCGAAAACTGGTCGACAATACGAAGACCGCATTAAGCGACGTGACGATAGCAATCACCCATGTTAAATGAAGGGCTTCTTCGTAGCATTAGCCGAAGTGTGCGAGGGCCTGGACCTCGACTATCTAAGCTGACCACTTCACACATCGGGGCTCATCATCAGTCCCCCACAGTCAAAGTCCTATGACTACGTGAAAGTTATAAAGTTGTTACAATATGATTTCCTAGTTCCTATGAGCATAGACCACCTTTGGGTACTAAGACATCGGCTCAAGGTCAGAGCCGCCTCAATGAATACCCTCTGTATATTCTACTTTGGGGTAGAAGCTAACGATTGGCCACTTTCAGTTCAACACGGTCAAACAGGAGGAATATTTACTATAAAACACAACCATATGAGGGAATTTAAAGCCATACTCATTAAAACAAAAAGATAGTCTTTATACATCCCGAACACTTCGGTATTCTGAAGTACTATCTAAAAATACAAAGTGTCTTTTGGACACATGGACTTAGTACTCGGGCGCCCTCTTCCACTTCAGTGAAGAACTGCTTCACGGTACACAGCTTCCCTTAGGGGGGGGCCCACAGCAACGATCACCACATCCACCTTCCAGAAATGCGTCTTCATGCAGGCGTACGCCCGCCATGTTCCCTCCAGGCATGCAGATCACTTCCAGCAATCCACCTGCGGGGCGACAACCCGCAACCGAGGTAGGAGGCCGAAGAAGCTAGTCGGCAGGGCTTCAGCAGGCCACAATTGATGCAGAGGTCCTGGAGTGCCGGCGTCGCAAAGAGAAATAGCTCGGCTAACTGCTTCATTCAATGGTTTAGCAGTTGTGACAACGACGACTCCTGGAATTGCCGCCAGACTACCTTCTCCTCCTCCTGGCCCTCCTGCTGGTCGAAGTGATGGGCAGCGTCCGCCAAACTCTTCTGGAGATCTACAAAGACATCTGTGGAATGCCACAGCTGGGTGAGCTCGACGCACCCATTGCTGCCAAACACGCATTGATGAAGATATGGCTTACCCACAACTATCTGCTCCACTTGTTGGAGCACCTCATGATCAGCTCGGGCCATGGTCTGGAGCTTGGAGTGTGCGAGCTGGAGCTTCTTGAGCTCCTCTTTCGCCTACTTCTCCTTAGCCTGAAGTTTATCACGTGCTTCAAAGATGCCCTTCAGGGCCTCCTCGACCTCCAGGACCTGCGCCTGGTCCTTCTCCCTAGCCACCTTCTCGGCAGCTCAGGCCATCTCCGCTTCACACCCGCAGCCTTCTGCTCCTCCACCTCCTATCGAGCCTTCTTGAGCTCGGCCTTGAGCCCCTCAAACTCCGCCAAGGCTGCTGTCATTCAAATAGTTTGGCATTAGCTCCTAATTCAAAAAGCAGCATGCTTTCGTGTCCAAAGTAACATTCAAGGGCACGAAGTACTGGTCGCTTACCTTGAGACCAGTCGAACCGCTAGTTCATCAGGTCGAGGTCCTTCTCGGACCTCTCAAGCTTCCGGTTCACCTCCGCAATCTCCTCGGAGATGGAGCTCGGGGCCGAGGTAGAAACCTACAAACAAGGATTCTACAAATAAACCCCTTGATCAATTCACTGAAACTCCGGACAAGTGCCTCATATCATTGAACAATGTCCTGGGGGCTGCACATTACGCTCCTATCTCTATTCGATCCCAACGCCGATTTCTTGAAACAATCCTTGGGCTCGGGGGCTACTCACTGACTATGTCGTTTAGAAGGCCATGAGAATATACCCTCTGACAATTACTTGGATTTACAAAGTAAAGTCAAACAAAGAAATTATTTTGGCACAAGGATAGAGGAGTACCTCGAAGCTCGTGATGAGGCCCTTGAAGACCTCGTGTAGTCCGGTTCCGACGGACCAGAAGACCTGTAGTGCTACACCTATCAAGGCATGGTGCTCTTCCTTGAGGGAGGAGCCCTTTAAGGCCTCCTCCATTTCTTCAGTCCACCCCACGTTAGCCCGGCTTGGGCGGAAGGCGGGGTAGAACCCTGGAGCCCATCACCGATGTATGATACATCTCCAACGTATCTATAATTTTTGATTGTTCCATGCTGTTATATTATCATTCTTGGATGTTTTATAATCATTTTATAGCAACTTTATATCATTTTTTGGGACTAACCTATTGACATAGTGCCCAGTGCCAGTTGTTGTTTTTTGCTTGTTTTTTACTTCACGGAAAATCAATACCGAACGGAGGCCAAACGCGGCGAAACTTTTTGGAGAATTTTTCTAGACCAGAAGACACAAGATGGGCTGAAGAAGTACCAGAGGGGTGCCCCGAGGGGGCACAACCCACCTGGGTGCGCCTAGGAGCCCAGGCGCGCCCTGGTGGGTTATGCCCACCTCGGGGGCCTCCAGCACCACCTATTTGCTCTATAAATACCCCAATATTCCAGAAACCCTAGGGGAGTCGATGAAAATCAATTCTAGCCGCTGCAAGTTCCAAAAACCACAGATCCAATCTAGACACCATCACGGAGGGGTTCATCATCCTCATTGGTGCCTCTCCGATGATGCGTGAGTAGTTTATTGTAGACCTACGGGTCCATAGTTAGTAGCTAGATGGCCCTCTCTCTTTCTCTCTCTTAATTCTCAATATAATGGTCTCTTGGAGATCTATTTGATGTAACTCTTTTTGCGGTGTGTTTGTTGGGATCCGATGAACTTTGAGTTTATGATCAGATCTATGCTTTTATCCATGAAAGTTATTTGATTCTTTTGATCTCTTATATGCATGATTACTTATAGCCTCATATTTCTTCTTTGAATCTTTGGTTTAGTTAGGCCAACTAGATCGATTTTTCTTGCCATGGGAAGAGGTGCTTTGTGATGGGTTCGATCTTACGGTGCTTGATCCCAATAACAGACAGGGAACCAACACGTATGTATTGTTGTTATTAAGGATAACAAGATGGGGTCTATTTCTACATAAATAGATCTTGTCTACATCATGTCATTGTTCTTATTACATTACTCCGTTTCTCCATGAACTTAATACACTAGGTGCATGCTGGATAACGGTTTGTGTAGAGTAAGAGTAGTAGATGCAGGCAGGAGTCGGTCTACTAATCTTGGACGTGATGCCTATATAATGATCATTGCCTGGATATCGTCATGATTATTTGAAGTTCTATCAATTTTCCAACAGTAATTTGTTTACCCACCATATGCTATTTTTCTCGAGAGAATCCACTAGTGAAATCTACGCCCCCGGGTCTCTTCTTTATTATATTTGCCTTCGAGATCTATTTTTATTCACTTTTATTTTCAGATCTATTAATCCAAAAACCCCAAAATACCTTGCTACACTTTATTTTATTTTGCATTTATTCATGATCTATTTATCCAATCTATCATATTTTTATCCCATGAACTTGATAATTTCTGGCACCGTTAGTTGAAAGGGATTGACAACCCCTTTAACACGTCGGGTTGCAAGTATTTGTTCTTTGTGTGCAGGTACTGTTTACGTAGTATTGCATGATTCTGCTACTGGTTCGATGACCTTGGTCTCATCACTGAGGGAAATACCTACCGTCGCTGTGCTGCATCATCCCTTCCCCTTTGGGGAAATACCGACGTAGTTCAAGCCGCATCAGTGTACTGGGCATGTATTGGGGAACGTAGTATTTCAAAAAAAAAATCCTACGATCATGCAAGATCTATCTAGGAGATGCATAGCAGTGAGAGGGGAGAGTGTGTCTACATACCCTCGTAGACCGAAAGCGGAAGTGTTAAGTAATGCGGTTGATGTAGTCGAACGTCTTCGCGAACCAACCGATCAAGTACCGAATGCATGGCACCTCCACGATCTGCACACGTTCAGCTCGGTGACGTCCCTCGTACTCTTGATCAAGCTGAGGCCAAGGGAGAGTTTCGTCAGCATGACAGCAAGGTGACAGTGATGATGAAGTTACCGACGCAGGGCTTCGCCTAAGCACTATGACGATATGACCGAGTTGGAAAACTATGGCAGGGGCACCGCACACGGCTAAGAGATCAACTTGTGTGTCTATGCGGTGCCCCCTCCCCGGTATATAAAGGAGTGGAGGAGGGCGCTGGCCGGCCTCCTATGGCATGCCCCAAGGGGGGAGTCCTACTCCTACTAGGAGTAGGTTCCCCCCTTTCCTAGTCCAACTAGGATTGTGAAGGAAGGGAAGCGGGAGAGAAAGGAAAGGGGGGCTGGCCCCCTTTCCAATTCGGATTGGGCTTGGGGGGCACCCCACCTCTTGGCCTCCTCCTCCTCTCTTCCACTAAAGCCCATGTAGGCACATTAAGCCCCCGGGGCGTTCTGGTAACCCCCCGGTACTCCGAAAAATGCCTGAACTAATCCGAAACCTTTCCGATGTCCAAATATAACCTTCCAATATATCAATATTCATGTCTCGACCATTTCGAGACTCCTCGTCATGTCCGTGAGCACATCCGGGAGTCCAAACAACCTTCGGTACATCAAATCACATAAACTCATAATACCAATCGACATCAAATGTTAAGCGTGCGGACCCTACGGGATCGAGAACTATGTAGACACGACCAAGACTCATCTCCGGTTAATAACCAATAGCGGAACCTGGATGCTCATATTCGTTCCTACATATTCTACGAAGATCTTTATCGGTCAAACCGCACAACAACATACGTTGTTCCCTTTGTCATCGCTATGTTACTTGCCCGAGATTCGATCGTCGGTATCATCATACCTAGTTCAATCTTGTTACCAGAAAGTCTCTTTACTCGTTCCGTAATGCAACATCCCGGAACTAACTCATTAGTCACATTACTTGCAAGGCTTATAGTGGCGTGCATTACCGAGAGGGCCCAGAGATACCTCTCCGACAATCAGAGTGAAAAATCCTAATCTCGATATATGCCAACTTAACAAACATCATCGGAGACACCTGCAGAGCATCTTTATAATCACCCAGTTACGTTGTGATGTTTGATAGCACACAAAGTGTTCCTCCAGTATTCGGGAGTTACATAATTTCATAGTCATAGGAACATGTATAAGTTATGAGGAAAGTAATAGAAATAAACTAAATGATCATAGTGCTAAGCTAATGGATGGGTCATGTCAATCACATCATTCTCTAATAATGTGATTCCGTTAATCAAATGACAACTCATGTCAATGGTTAGGAAACTTAACCATCTTTGATTAACGAGCTAGTCAAGTAGAGGCATACTAGTGACACTCTGTTTGTCTATGTATTCACACATGTACTAAGTTTCCGGTTAATACAATTCTAGCATGAACAATAAACATTTATCATGATATAAGGAAATATAAATAACAACTTTATTATTGCCTCTAGGGCATATTTCCTTCAGTCTCCCACTTGCACTAGAGTCAATAATCTAGTTCACATCGCCATGTGATTTAACACCAATATTTCACATCACCATGTGATTAGTTCACATCGCCATGTGACTAATACCCAAAGGGTTTACTAGAGTCAATTATCTAGTTCACATCGCTATGTGATTAAAACCCAAAGAGTGATCATGTTTTGCTTGTGAGAGAAGTTTAGTCTACGGGTCTGCAACATTCAGATCCATATGTATTTTGCAAATTTCTTTGTCTACAATACTATGCACGGATCTACTCTATCTAATTGCTCCCACTTTCAATATGTATCTAGATCGATACTTAGAGTCATCTAGATCGGTGTCAAAAGCTTGGATCGACGTAACTCTTTACGACGAACTCTTTTTATCACCTCCATAACCGAGAAATATTTCCTTAGTCCTCTAAGGATAATTTTGACCGATGTCCAGTGATCTACTCCTAGATCCCTATTGTACTCCCTTGTAAAAATCATGCTAAGGTATACAATAGGTCTGCTACACAGCATAGCATACTTTATAGAACCTATGACTGAGGCATAGGGAATGACTTCTCATTCTCTTTCTATTTTCTGCCATGGTCAGGTTTTGAGTCTTTACTCAACTTCACACCTTGAAACACATGCAAGAACCCTTTCTTTGCTTGATCAATTTTGAACTTCTTCAAAACTTTATCAAGGTATGTGCTTTGTGAAAGTCCAATTAAGCGCCTTGATCTATCTCTATAGATCTTAATGCCCAATGTATAAGCAACATCACCGAGGTCTTTCATTGAAAAATTCTTATTCAAGTATCCTTTTATGCCATTCAGAAATTCAGTATCATTTCCAATCTATAATATGTCATCCAAATATAATATCAGAAATGCTACAGAGCTCCCACTCACTTTCTTGTAAATACAGGTTTCTCCAAAAGTCTGTATAAAACTATATGCTTTGATCAACTCATCAAAACGTATATTCCAACTCCGACATGCTTGCACCTATCCATAGATGGAACGCTGGAGCTTGCATGCTTTGTTAGCACCTTTAGGATTGACAAAACCTTCTGGTTGCATCATATACAATTCTTCTTTAATAAATCCATTAAGGAATGTATTTTTGATATCCATTTGCCAGATTTCATAAATGCGACAACTGCTAACATGATTCGAACAGACTTTTAAGCATCGATACAAGTGAGAAAATCTCATCATAGTCAACACCCTGAACTTGTCGAAAACCTTTTTGCGACAATTCGAGCTTTGTAGATAGTAACACTATTATCAGCGTTCATCTTCCTCTTGAAGATCCTATTATTCCGAATGGCTCACCGATCACCGGGAAAGTCAATCAAAGTCCACACTTTGTTCTCATACATGGGTCCCATCTCAGATTTCATGGCCTTAAGCTATTTCGCGGAATCTGGGCTCATCATCGCTTCCTCATAGTTTGTAGGTTTGTCATGGTCTAGTAACATGACTTCCAGAACAGGATTACTGTCCCACTCTGGTGCTGAACGTACTCTGGTTGACCTACGAGGTTCAGTAGTAACTTGATCTAAAGTTTCATGATCATCATCATTAACTTCCTCACTAATTGATGTGGGCATCACTGGAACTGATTTTAGTGATGAGCTACTTTCCAATTCGAGAAAAGGTACAATTACCTCATCAAGTTCTACTTTCCTCCCACTCACTTCTTTTGAGAGAAACTCCTTCTCTAGAAAGGATCCACTGTTAGCAACAAAGATCTTGCCTTCGGATCTGTGATAGAAGGTGTACCCAACAGTTTGTTTTGGGTATCCTATGAAGACGCACTTCTTCGATTTGGGTTTGATCTTATCAGGCTAAAACTTTTTCACATAAGCATCGCAACCCCAAACTTTAAGAAACGACAGCTTTGGTTTCTTGCCAAACCATAGTTCTTACAGTGTCATCTCAACGGAATTAGATGGCGCCCTATTTAACATGAATGCAGCTGTCTCTAATGTATAACCCCAAAACGATAGTGGTAAATTGGTAAGAGACATCATAGATCACACTATATCTAATAAAGTACGGTTATAACGTTCAGACACACCATTGCGCTGTGGTGTTCCAGGTGGTGTGAGTTACGAAACTGTTCGACATTGTTTCAACTAAAGGCCAAACACGTAACTCAAATATTTCATCTTCGCGATCAGATCATAGAAACTATTTTCTTGTTACGATGATTCTCCACTTCACTCTGAAATTATTTGAACTTTTCAAATGTTTCAGACTTGTGTTTCATTAAGTAGATATACTCATATCTGCTCAAATCATCTGTGAAGGTCAGAAAATAACGATACCCGCCACGAGCCTCAACACTCATCGGATCGCATACATCGGTATGTATTATTTCCAATAAGTCAGTGGCTCACTCCATTGTTCCGGAGAACGGAGTCTTAGTCATCTTGCCCATGAGGCATTGTTCGCAAGCATCAAATGATTCATAATCAAGTGATTCCAAAAGTCTATCCGCATGGAGTTTCTTCATGCGCTTTACACCAATATGACCTAAACGGAAGTGCCACAAGTATGTTGCACTATCATTATCAACTTTGCATCTTTTGGCATCAATATTATGAATATGTGTATCACTACGACCGAGATTCAATAAACCATTTATATTAAGTGTATGACCATATAAGGTTTTATTCATGTAAACAGAACAACAATTATTCTTTGACTTAAATGAATAACCATATTGCAATAAACATGATCCAATCATATTCATGCTCAACGCAAACACCAAATAACATTTTTTTTGGGTTCAACACTAATCCCGAAGGTAAAAGGAGTGTGCCATGGTGATCTTATCAACCTTGGAATCATTTCCAACACACATCGTCACCTTGCCCTTAACTAGTCTCTCTTCATTTTGCAACTCCTGTTTCGAGTTACTAATCTTAACAACTGAACCGGTATCAAATACCCTGGGGTTAATGTGAACACTAGTAAAGTACACATCAATAACATGTATCTCAAATATACTTTTGTTCATTTTGTAATCCTTCTTATCCGCCAAGTATTTGGGGTAGTTCTGCTTTGAGTGACCATTCCCTTTGTAGTAGAAGCACTAAGTTTTAGGCTTAGGTCTAGCTTTGGGCTTCTTCACGGGAGTGGCAACTTGCTTGCCATTCTTCTTGAAGTTCCCTTTCTTTCCCTTGCCCTCTTACTTGAAACTAGTGGTCTTGTCAACCATCAACACTTGATGCTTTTTCTTGATTTCTACCTTCTCCAATTTAAGCATCGCGAAGAGCTTGGGATCGTTTCCGTTATCCCTTGCATAGTATAGTTCATCACGAAGTTCTAGTAACTTGGTGATAGTGACTAGAGAACTCTGTCAATCACTATCTTATCTGCAAGCTTAACTCCCACTTGATTCAAGTGATTGTAGTACTCAGACATTCTGAGCACATGCTCACTAGCTGATCTATTCTCCTCCATCTTGTAGGCAAATTACTTGTTAGAGGTCTCATACCTCTTAACACGGGCATGAATCTAAAATGCCAATTTAAGCTCTTGGAACATCTCATATGTTTGGTGGCGTTCAAAACGTTTTTGAAGTCTCAGTTCTAAGCCGTAAAGTATGGTGCACTAAACTATCAAGTAGCCATCATACCGAGCTTGTCAAACGTTCATAACGTCTGCATCTGCTCCTGCAAAAGGTCTGTCACCTAGCGGTGCATCAAGGACATAATTCTTCTGTGAAACAATGAGGATAATCCTCAGATCACGGAGCTAGTCTCATCATTTCTACCAACATCTTTCAACATAGTTTTCTCTAGGAACATATCATAAATAAAACGGGGAAGCTATATGCGAGTAATTGATCTAAAACATAGATATGCAAATACTATCAGGACTAAGTTCATGATAAATTTAAGTTCAATTAATCATATTACTTAAGAACTCCCACTTAGATAGACATCCCTCTAATCATCTAATGATCACGTGATCCATATCAACTAAACCATGTCTGATCATCACGTGAGATGGAGAAGTTTTCAATGGTGAACATCACTATGTTGATCATATCTACTATATGACTCACACTCGACCTTTCGATCTTAGTGTTCCGAGGCCATATCTGCATATGCTAGGCTTGTCAAGTTTAATGCGAGTATTCTACGTGTGCAAAACGGGCTTACACCCATTGTATGTGAACGTAGAGCTTATCACACCCGATCATCACGTGGTGTCTCGGCACGACAAACTGTGACAACGGTGAATACTCAGGAAGAACACTTATACCTTGAAATTTAGTGAGAGATCATCTTATAATGCTACCGCCGTACTAAGCAAAATAAGATGCATAAAGGATAAACATCACATGCAATCAATATAAGTGATATGATATGGCCATCATCATCTTGTGCCTTTGATCTCCATCTCCAAAGCACCGTCATGATCACCATCGTCACCGGCTTGACACCTTGATCTCCATCGTAGCATCGTTGTCATCTCGCCAACTATTGCTTCTACGACTATCGTTGCCGCTTAGTGATAAAGTAAAGCAATTACATGGTGATTGCACTTCATACAATAAAGCGACAACCATATGGCTCCTGCCAGTTGCCGATAATTGTGTTACAAAACATGATCATCTCATACAACAATTTATATAATCATGTCTTGACCATATCATATCACATCACAACATGCCCTGCAAAAACAAGCTAGACGTCATCTACTTCATTGTTGCAAGTTTTACGTGGCTGCTATGGGCTTAGCAGGAACCGTTCTTACCTACGCATCAAAAACCACAACATGGTATAGTGATTGCTTTTTGATCTTCAGGAAGAACCATGTTCATTGAATCCGATTCAACTAAAATTGGAGAAACAGACACCCGCCAGCCAACTGTGTGCAAAACACGTCGGTAGAACCAGCCTCATGAACGCGGTCATGTAATGTCGGCAAGGATGGAAAAAGCGGTAGGCATACGCGAGGCGGTTGGCCTTCGCCTAGTGCCTAGGCTATGCTTAAGCGCCCTAGGCGCAGCCTAGGTGCTAATATAGTTTTTGCTCGTAGTGTCTGTGATTATTATATGGGTGTTCTTATTAGTTTAGGGCATATAAATGAGTTAATTACCATCTACTGCCATTGGAATATAATCCGTTTGGCATATCAGTGCAGTATGTGGCATCATTTCTTGCTTGGGTAGGTAATTCCTTGCTTGCCCTGCCTAGACCTCCATTTATGCCTGTAACGCCCGGATAATTAAGCTACAGTAACCGTCTGCTAAATGTTGCCACGTCTGTGGTATTACTGTTGCTAAACTTGCGAAGGTTCAAATCCCGTTCAAATTCAAATTTAAATAAAGACAAACATCAAAAGTTTCCAAATGTTAAAACTAAAATGTTCAAAATGGGAAAAATAAATCCTAAGTCATAATGGTGGAGGAACCACATTTTTGTAAAAAGATTAAATGCACTAAACTAATTAAAACAGTAGCTAAAACCATTAATTAAATGCCTTTTGTATTTTATAAAATACTAAACTATTTTGTTTGGGGTAAAGCTTTTGTGGCAGTGGATTATGTTGTAACACTGATTTAGGGATCCACTTTATAAATTATAAAAATAAAATAGATTAAAAGTTAAAATAAAACAGGAGAAAGGAAAAATGAATAAAAGCTAAAACTTAAACAAAGAAAAAAAAACACTAGACCCTCCCCCCCCAAGTGGGCCGACTGGCCCAGTTGGCCAAAGCCGGCCTAGATGGCCGGCCCAGCCGCCAACCATGAGCGCCCTAACCCTAGCGCGCCGCTCAACTCCTCCCGCATGATCCCCACTTTCCCTCTCAATCGACTCCTCCCTCTCCCTCCCCATTCTAGATCGGGGCACTCGGGCGCCCGACCCCGCTGTCGCCGCCGCCGCGCCTTCGTCGTTTCCGCGCGCCGACGCCACCATGAGCTGCGCCAGGTTCGGCAGAAGCCTCGCAGCCCTCCCACACATCGCCTAGAAGGACTACCTCGAGCTCCCCACCCCTGCATCGAGCTGCTTGTCGTCATCTTCCACCTTGGACCCGGAGATCGCCGTCGTTGCTTCGTCGTCTCCGGCGCCTCCCTGTGCTCACCGATCCTTTCTTGTGCTCCGATGTGAGCCCCTCCATCGACCCCCCCTCTCCCCCTTGCGTTCCTGTCGTCGTAGTACCCGCCCAACACTTACCGCGCCCATGCTCGTGGTTGTGCTCCGTTCGCGCAGACCGCATTCCAACCGTGCCCGGCGCACACGCGCGCCCCACGCGCGTCCCATTCCCCTACTCGCCTGCCGGCGCTGCGCGACTGCCGCGCCCCACCTCTGCTCCTCACAGCCATGGTGCCCCAGCTTCGCCCCTGCCGCGCAGCCCGCATCCGCCCCCTGGCCGCTCACCGCCGCCGTGTGCGCGCATCCGCGCTTGGCCGCGCCCCAGCTCGTCGGCGCGCGCCCACGCTCCACCACACGCCCCTGCTCCCCTCACCCTGCCTCAATAGCCGCTGTCGGCCAGCCGCTCCGCTCGCTGCTGCGCTTGCCGCAGTCGCCGGCGCCCCAGCGCGTCCAACCAACCCTCCCCCCCCCGCACGCGCCGCTTGCCGTCTCTACCACCTTCCCTTGCGCCGCCGCCTGCGGCCACGGCCGGCGTTCGCCAGTGCGGCCGCGCCCTCCTGGGCGGGCACCCTTGACGCCAGGCGGGTTCGCCCACGCCCAGGCGCCCGCGCCCGCACCGCCCTATGCCCGCTAAGGCCCCCTGCGGCCAATGATAGGTGGGCCTAGCCCCAGAACAATTTTAAAAATAATAAAAAATTAGTAATTAATTAAGTAATTAATAGGTTAATTAAGTTAATTAATCCTGCTTAACTAATCTAATTAAAATGAATTAACCTAATCACTTAGTTAGTCTAATTAACAGGTTTAGTTAGTCTGAGACAATGACGAATGGGACCCACACGTCAGTTTAACTAGGTCAACTGACAAGTTGATTGCTGACATCACCCTAACATCATGCTGACGTCATAATTGTATTATCTAAAGTAATTAATTCTGTTAATTCTACAAATGATGTAAATCTTGAAAATTAATATAAAATAATCCGTAACTCAGATGGAAAAACTTTGTACATGAAAGTTGCCCAGAACGACGAGACGAATCCGGATATGTGTAGCCCGTTCGTCCGCCACACATCTCTAGCATAGAGAACATGCAACTTCCCCCCTCCATTTCATCTGTCCGAAAATGCGAAACACCGGGGATACTTTCCCGGATGTTTCCCCCATCACTGGTATCACCTCCTACTGCGTTAGGGCACACCTGGCACCGTTACTTGTCTTGTCATGCATTGGTATGCATCTGTTTGCATTGTATTCATTGTTTCTTCCCCCTCTTCTCTCCGGTAGACTACGAGACTGACACCGTTGCTGGTACCCCGATCGACTACGTTGTTGACGACCCTTGCTTGCCAGAGCAACCAGGCAAGCCCCCCCCCCCTTGATCACCAGATATCGCCTATTCTTCTCTCTACTGCTTGCATTAGAGTAGTGTAGCATGTCACCGCTTTCCGTTAATCCTATTCTGATGCATAGCCTCTCCTTCGTACTACTGTTGTTACCTTTACCTGCAATCCTAAATGCTTAGTATAGGATGCTAGTATTCCATTAGTGGCCCTACATTCGTGTCCGTCTACCATGCTATACTATCGAGCCGTGATCACTTGGGAGGTGATCACAGGTATATATACTATACATATTACACATGATACATGTTGTGACTAAAGTCGGGTCGGCTCATTGAGTACCCGCAAGTGATTCGGATATGGGGGCTGAAGGGGCAGGTGGTTCCAACCAAGTAGTGGTGGGCCTGGGTTCCCAACGGCCCCCGATTGTTACTTTGTGGCGGAGTGACAGGGCAGGTTGAGACCACCCAGGAGAGAGGTGGGCCTGGCCCTAGTCGGGTTCGCGGTTACTTTAAGATAACACGCTTAACGAGATCTTGGTATTAGATCTGAGTCTGGCCATTGGCCTATACGCACTAACCAACTACGCGGGAACAATTATGGGCACTCGACGTCGTGGTATCAGCTGAAGCCTTCTTGACGTCAGCGACTAAGCGGCGCGTGCCGGGTTGGACCGCGTAAGTTACTTCCTTTGTAATGGAGGTTTCTAGGTCTGCTCACCGGCCACGTACGCAATGTGCAGGTGTGCAATGGGTGATGGGCCCAGACCCCTGCGCGCTTAGGATTTAGACTGGCATGCTGGCCTCTCTGTTGTGCCTAGGTGGGGCTGTGATGTGTTGATCTTCCGAGGCTGGGCATGACCCAGGAAAGTGTGTCCGGCCAAAAGGGATCGAGCATGTTGGGATATGTGGTGCACCCCTATAGGGAAGTTTATCTATTCGAATAGCCATGTCCCTCGGTAAAAGGATGACCCGGAGTTGTACCTTGACCTTATGACAACTAGAACCGGGTACATAATAAAACACACCCTTCCAAGTGCCAGATACAACCCGGTGATCGCTCTCTCACAGGGTGACGAGGATAGGATCGCCGGGTAGGTTTATGCTATGCGATGATACTTGGTTAACTTACCATCTACTCTCTTCTACTGCTTCAAGAAGGAGGCTGCCAGAAGCGTAGTCTTTGATAGGACTAGTTATCCCCCTCTTATTCTGGCATTCTGCAGTTCAGTCCACATATACTACCCCTTTCATTGATACCAATGCATATATAGTGTAGCTCCTTTCTTGCGAGTACTTTGGATGAGTACTCACGGTTGCTTTGCTCCCCCTTTTCCCGCTTTCTATACCCGGTTGATGCGGCCAGACGTTGGAGCCCAGGAGCCAGACGCCACCATCGATGATGACTCCTACTACACTGGAGATGCCTACTTCTGTGTGCAGGCCGTTGACGACGACCAGGAGTAGTTTAGGAGGATCCCAGGGAGGAGGTGTGCGCTTCTTTCGATATGTGTCCCAGTTTGTGCTAGCCATCTTATGGCAACTTGTTTAACTTATGTCTGTACTCAGATATTGTTGCTTCTGCTGACTCTTGTGTCTTCGAGCATTTGTATTCGAGCCTTTGAGGCCCCTGGCTTGTAACATAAAGCTTGTATTATTTTATTTGTGTCTAGAGTTGTGTTGTGATATCTTCCTGTGAGTCCCTGATCTTAGTCATACACATTTGCATGTATGATTAGTGTACAGTCAAATCAGGGACGTCACAAGTTAGTATCAGAGCCGACTGCCTGTAGGAATCACCCTTCCACACTCCTTGGCCGAAGTCGAGTCTAGTCACTGAAAACTATTTTACTAACATGGTTGTGTGGCTTACAAGCCCACGTCGCCATTGGGTGGTATTAGGATCTTTTATTCCTCGTCTATACTCTGGTACTCTGATCTCTCTTCTATTCGGTTAAATGATTTTGCAAAAAAACTGACTTTAGGTTCTCGAAAATACATTCTCTCAGACAACCCCTCACTCCAGATGATCACTTGTTGCACTAGAAGATTCCGAAGATTCTCTGTGATGTTCTCTCGAGACTTTGCCCCATCGCTTTTGCAATTCCCATACATCGGCAAACCTATATGGATAACCACATACACTTGTCATTCATACAATCATTCCTTGTTGATCTTGTTATTATAAGGTACCTCAAACTTCTCTCTATTTTTCCGAGAATCCTTGTGTCTACTGCCTTGTAGTTCCTTGTCACCTGAATACACCTACAAATTAATCCTCACACACACCGAGGATTTGTTTCTCCCCGGTTGTTCATGTGTTGCACCAAAGTCTTCGAAATACTATTTGATCTTTCGAAAATCCTCAGGAACTTATTGCTCTTGAAATTCTTGCTTGCTTGCATTATGGTTAATCTCATAAGTATAGTAATCTTATTGACATCCTTTGTCACTATCATATTGATTCCATCAATTCAATAAATTACGAATGCTCGCAATCCTCAACCAGATCCTAGAAGTCATCCTTCTGGCTCAGACATAATTTGAAACATGAGCTGGATCTCGACCAATCAAATTGCCATTGATTGTACCCCTAAGGCTATTCAACTTATCCATCCCTAATCAGAGCATTGCTTCTGATCCCTTGTCTTGGAATTCATAATTCCTTTGCATTTGAGCTTTGAGTTAGTCAGTTGTTTCTATAATCTGATCTCCTTGCATTCTTTCTTCTTCTGGTTGAGTACCGATACTCGCATTAGATCCATTATGCACCACCAGATCCTTTGTTGGATTTTGTCCGACACCGTCCTTCATATTCATTAAACTTGTGAGCCTTTCATCGGATACATAATGCCTTTGGTAAATTGTACCTCCTGCTTTTGTCAACCATGCTCTGCTCCCGAGCTTGAGTTATTCGCTCCTGAAGTTGGTGGTGTGTGTTCATAAGATGCCCCGATGGGTTAAACCTATGCCTTCCTTACTCTGTGTGAACCCGGAAGATTTCACGAGTCATAATTATCTAGCATTGCACCAGGTAAAACTTTTGACAACTAATGTCATTTTCAAAAAGCGAGAGGTGAATGGAAGGTTATACATTGAAGAAGTGGGAGTCGACCTTGAACTTTGTGTTCATGCCCATGGACACGATGTATATCCTATCATGGAAGCTTCTTGTAATAATAATTATTGCCTTGATATAATATCATTTGGTATTTGTGAATTGAGCCTTTGCAATCATGGTTCCGATCATATTTTCTCCTTGATTCCATTTCTCTAACAAGTTAAAGTACTTGTCTTCTGTAGATCATTCACCTAGCCAACCTCTACTCTGCTCTACCTTCGAGTTGTACCTTCTGGTATCTCGAGAATATCATGGAACTACATAACTCCTTATGAGTTCTTCATCTACAATTATTTCTCACCGATTCCAATTTTTCCTTGGGTTATGAGTTATTAGTCACTCGAGAACACTGATAACTGAATCAAGTCTGCACTACAATTCAACAACTCTTATTAACCATCATTTCTTACGGGTTTGAACTCGATCATATCATTCCTAGCCGAATTGGCTATATCATTATTGTGCTAATTTTAACTATGCTACCTGGTCCTTATTCTCGGAGCACCAATTTGCGACGATAACTAAGCTTACGTCGATCTTCCTCGTCATACCCTTTCACCTTAAACAACAAGCTTGATTTCGAGTTTGTGTCATAACCGTGGTTCCAATAACCTCTTGCTTCATCATTCCTTTTGCTTGATGTCATTGCTGATCGATTACATCTTCATGAAATATCTCGACAAAATTTTTGATGATCATCATCAACATTTTGACTTCTTCCAGGATATCAATTGAATTCTTGATGAGAAATACCATCCTTGCCCCTCGATGATTTTTATTATCATCAATGACATCATTGCCTTCCCTCCAACACAAACTTGGTCATGTTATGGAGCTCCTTGCTATCCAGCTTATGTTATGTTCCAACTTGGATTATTATCATATTTTATATCAAGGATGTTGTGAGAAATGCTCCACCTCTTAAGAATTCTTGTTATAGTATTACTTCTCGCCATCTCCATTCATTTCTTGGTCCCCGTGCAGTTTCTAATCGGAAAACCGGCTATCAAACTCTGAGGTGTGAATTCAAAACTTCTAGCAACCCTATTTCTTTGAAGTGAATGATCGATAGTTTCATTCTAATTCTTTTGTTCATCAAGTCACCATTCTAACATTGTTCGTGTGACCCAGCCCATATTTCAGGTGCACCTTTCAACCAATGTTTAATTGGGTATGTTTTCCTCGAGCAAACATCATTATATCATTTGATCTGACAAATGATATCTCCGTGATCACGCAATTGTGGAAATCCATCTTTTTGGAAGTCTCGATGAATTATCATTGAGTCCACCAGCCACCTCCTCATCCTCTCCTTGGTTTAATGATGAACTCTTGTGTCGGGACTCGCTTCCATAGTGCATTGCCTGAGAATCTTATAATGTCATCTCATCAATTGTGTTGCACCTTTTCTTCTCAGGCATCCCGAGTCTGGGGTATCACTACAAAAAAAAGACACATCCTTGACATTTTGGGCCGAACGAAATTTTTTCCTATCATACATATGACACTTCTATGACGATAATTGTGACAAAACCCGGTATCATCATCGATGTGGTGGGCTCCTACTTCTATGACAAAAAATCATGACAGAAAATGGGCTTTTCGTCCTGGGCGGGCCAGAGACGCAGTCGCATGACATTGTTTGGGCCGTCCATGACGGAAAAAACCATGGTAGAAGTGAGGGCGAGGGAAATTTCGGGGAGTTCCCAGTTACGGTGGGAGGTCGGGGGCCGAGCGATGCGCGTTTCTCTCGTACACGTATGTGTGTGTGTGTGCGAGGCGTTGGCTCTAACTGAACCCGAGCAAGGCGTTGGGCTCTAACTGAACCCGAGCGATTGCACTACATTACTGAACCTGAGCGATTGATCGATGGCTATTAACTGAACCCGATCGAGCGATTCCTTCACTACTGCTGCTAACTGAAGCCGATCGATGCTGCCTCTGGGGTGAACAGTGAGCGTTGCGGGGGGTTTGGATGAACAGTGAGCGGTGGCGTTGCCTCTCGATGAATATGACCCCGTGGTGTGGAGGGCTGGATGAACAGTAGATGTTGGAGGGGTGGTTGTACAGGACCCCGTGGTGTGGAGGGCTGGATGAACAGTAGACAGTGAAGGGGTGGTTGAACAGTAGCCGGTGGAGTAGCGCGCGGTGGAGGCTGTATGAACAGGAGCCCGTGGAGGCTGGAGGAGGTCGACGGTAGCTCGTGGAGGCTGGAGGAGGTTGACGGTGGAGATGAACAGTATCCCGTGGAGTCCCGTTTTGCAGTACGCCACACCCCTCCCGATGACCAGGACCCCCGTTTCGACCGTAGGAGGTCCGTTTCATCCGTTTTGCGGTACGCCACACCCCTCCCGATCAACAGGACCCCCGTTTCGACCGTAGGAGGTCCGTTTCCTCCGTTTTGAGGTACGCCACACCCCTCCCGATCAACAAGACCCCCATTTCGATCGTAGGAGGTCCGTTTCCTCCGTTCTGCGGTACGCCAGGCCTCGTTCCATCGCATGTTCCGTCCAAGCCCTCCCGATGAACACGACCACGCATTCTGTTCCGACCCAGCCGGTTGGCTCCCACGCGTTCCGTTGCCTCTCGATGAACACGACACATTCCGTTGCCTCCACATGAACACGACGCATTCCGTTGCCTCCCCATGCACACGACGACGACGTTGTTTCTCCATTCCGACCCAGCCATGTGCACGAGCCCTTGTCGTATGTATGCGCGAGTAGGTGTTCGAGACCCCGCCCATTTGTACACATACATGGTCATATTTTCTTTCTTGCACCCTGGCCGCTGTACGTACGTGTACATGCTACGTGCGCGCCTCTACTACGACATGTGCGCGCCTCTACATCAACTAGTATGTACGTACACATTCGCGACCAGAATGACAACGCTACGTACGCTTCGACCAGGTGGGTCCCGATTGTCTGGCACTTCCTAGCGTGCGAAGATGTAGCTGGTGGGTCCCAGCGGTCAGGGGCGAATCGTTTTGTTTTTTTGCTCGGATGCACTTCCTTGCGTGCGAAGGTGTAGCTGGTGGGTCCCAGCAGTCAGGGGGGAAACATTTTTTTCATGAAATACGGTGGCCCATCCGGTGGGTCCCCGCTGTCAGGTGGAGGAATAATTATTTTGCACGTAATAAGGAGGCACTTCCTTGCTGCGGCCGTGGACCCAGCTGTCAGCCTCTCCATGTACAGTCCATGTCCGATGGAAGCTGTTTCTTGAACACGTTGACCACGCCGCGCCGAGAGCACCAGGGAGGTGGACGACGGCGAGGCCTAGGAAGGGGACGACACGGAGCCGGGGAAGACACGGCAGTGGATGCCCACCCGTAGAGGAGTACAAGGGTTCACTGGTTCACTGCGGTGTGAGGCCGCCATCGCCGTAGAATAACAGGGGGTGTGGGTGAGTAGAGGGATGGACTGGCCAGCGATGGGAGTAGTAGGGGGCGGTGAGGCCTTCGCCGCATCACAGCCGGCCACGGGAGGTAGGATCACGAGGCACGACCGGCGCTGGTTTGGGCGGCTAGAGCAAGAAGACTAGAGGTTGAAGAAGCACTACGGCAGATGGATGGACATCGTACGGTCACTTGAGCTAGAATCGTGCATATTGACTAAGTTGACAAAGCCCTCCATCCCCGTCAACTTAGTAGGCCCACAAGTCAGCCTACCACTATACTGGGTCCCAGCTAACAGGGGGAGTATTCATTTTTTTGTGCGTAATAAGGAGGCACTTCCTTGCGTGCGAAGATATAGCTGGTGGGTCCGAGCTATCAGCGGGGGTAACGTTTTTTTCACGAAATACAGAGGCCCTTTCGGTGGTTCCCTGATGTCAGGTGGAGGAACCATTATTTTGCGCGTAATAAGGAGGCATTTCCTTGCGTGCGGCCGTGAACCCAGTTGTCGGCCTCTCCATGTACAGTCCACTTCTGATGCATGTCGGTCATTGACCACGTTGACCAGGACGCGCCGAGAGCACCAGGGCGGTGGACGACGGCGATGCCTAGGAAGGGAACGACACGGAGGCAGGGAAGACTCGGCAGTTGTTTCCCACGCGGAGGGGAGTACGACTGTATGAGGGTTTACTGGTTCGTCTGCTGTCGCCGGAGAATAACAGCAGGTGTGGGTGAGTAGAGGGATGGCTAGGCCAGCGATGGGAGTACAGTGGGGCGGTGAGGCCTGCGCGGCAGTAGAGCCGACCGCGGGGAGGAGGAAGCAGACAGTCCCTCCGACGCTTGTTTGAGCGGCTGGAGCAGGAAGAGCAGAGATTGAAGAAGCACGACGGCCGTTGGATGGACATCGTACGGTCACTGGAGCTAGAATCACTCATATTGACTAAGTTGACAAAGCCCTCCGTCCCCGTCAACTTAGTAGGCCCACAAGTCAGCCTCCCACCATGGTGGGTCCCAGCTAGCAGGGGGAGTATTCATTTTTCTGTGCGTAATAAGGAGGCACTTCCGGTGGGTCCGAGCTGACAGCAGGGGGAACGTTTTTTCGCGAAATACGATGGTCTGTCCGATGGGTCCCAGCAGTCAGGGGAAAACGTTTTTTTCGCAAAATACGGTGGCCCGTCCGGTGGGTCCCAGCAGTCAGGGAAAATGTTTTTTCCACGAAATACTGCTGGCCCGTCCGGTGGGTCCCTGCTGTCAGGTGGAGGAATAATTATTTTGCTTGTAATAAGGAGGCACTTCCTTGCGGCTGCCGTGGACCCAGCTGTCAGCCTCTCCACGTACAGTACTCTTCCAATGGAAGTCAGTCGTTGACCACATTGACCACGCCGCGCCGAGAGCACCACGACGGTGGACGACGGCGAGGCCTAGGAAGGGGACAACGCGGAGCCGGGGAAGACGCGGCAGTGGATGCCCACGCGGAGAGGAGTATGATAGTTCACTGGTTCAGCTGCGGTATGAGGCTGCCGTCGCCATAGAATAACAGGGGGAGTGGGTGAGTGGAGGTATGGCCTGGCCAGCGGTGGGAGTAGTATGGGGATGGTGAGGCCTCCGCGGCAGCACAACCGACCACGGGAGGCAGGAGCATACGGCACAACCGGTGCTGCTTTGGGCGGCTGGGGCAAGAAGACCAGGGGTTGAAGAAGCACTACGGCCGTTGGATGGACATCGTTGACCACGCCGCGCCAAGAGCACCAGGGCGGTGGACGACGGCGAGGCCTACGAAGGGAACGACACGGAGCCAGGGAAGACACGGCAGTGGCTGCCCAAGCGGTGGAGAGTACGAGGGTTTACTAGTTCGGTTGCCGTCGCCTAAAAATAACAGGAGATGTGGGTGAGTAGAGGGATAGACAGGCCAGGGATGCGAGTATGATGGGGCCGTGAGGCCTGCCCGGCAGCACTGCCGGCCACGGGAGGCGGGAGCAAGCGGTTTCGACGACGCTGGTTTGGGCGGCTGGGGCAGGAAGATCAGAGACTGAAGAAGCACAATTGTCGTTAGATTGACATCTAACGGTCTGACGCTGGTAGAGTCAATTGTTGACTAAGTTTCGTTTTTGAGAAACCTTGTGTACGCATGAACTTAGTAGGCCCACAAGTCAGCCTTCAAATCTATGGCAGACAACATAAAGCCCATTTGCTATTTTTTTATAATTTGCAGCCCATTTGCTAATTCTTAAGTAATTTATTACAACCCATTTTCTGCCCAGGACCACGGTCAAAAAGTTCAACCTTATTTTTCATATTTCGGTGGAGTCCAAAGTGCTGTAATCCCGAAATGATAAACATTTTTTAAGAACTTATTGATTTGCCAAAAAAATCGATTTGTTTTTGTAAGAAAATAAGACGTGGGACAATTGAGTTGGTTTAAGGGAAAACCAGTGGTAAAAAAATCAGCGTTGGGTGGGAAAAACAACAAAAATAAGGATGTAAATATGAAAATGGAATTTTATGTGTTTTCAATATAATGATACGTGTATATGAACTAGTAAAACTATAGGTAGAGATAAAACGGATGTAGGACATGCGTTTCAAGAGGAAAATAGAACTGGGTTTTGTGTTTGATTCAGTAAAAAGACTGCCTGCGGATGTTGTAAGACAAAATATAACTAACACTGGCGGGCCAGAGGCCAGTAGATACCTGCTAGATCTTTGTGCCCCGTTGTCGTCATGGGCTGGGCCTGTTAAAAACAAAACCAACCCTGGGCAGTCTATAGCCTAGTTGAAACTTGCTCGACCTGAAAAAACAATATACGTGCTCAATAAACGAGAGAATTCTGCAAGTACAGACTGATAACTGGGATGCAGCACGAATATTGTTTTTTATCGTGATAATAAGTGCATGCACTTGTTTCAAAAAATTGGAGAACTAGGAATTCGAACGGCGGGTGCTTATGCTACCCATCAGATAAAAATCAAGTGCCTGAAAATTCGTTTCGATACAAATGATTCAGCTTTATATCCACGTCGACCCTCGGCATGATGGTTGGAAGCAAATGCAAGTTCATACCAAAATATCGTTAACAACAATACTGTAACGCCCCCGATTTAATCGTACACTAATCATGCACGCAAATGTGTACGATCAAGATCAGGGACTCACGGGAAGATATCACAACACAACTCTACAAATAAAATAAGTCATACAAGCATCATAATACAAGCCAGGGGCCTCGAGGGCTCGAATACAAGTGCTCGATCATAGACGAGTCAGCGGAAGCAGCAATATCTGAGTACAGACATAAGTTAAACAAGTTGCCATAAGATGGCTAGCACAAACTGGGATACAGATCGAAAGAGGCGCATGCCTCCTGCCTGGGATCCTCCTAACTACTCCTGGACGTCGTCAGCAGGCTGCACGTAGTAGTAGGCACCTCCGGTGTAGTAAGGGTCGTCGTCGACGGTGGCGTCTGGCTCCTGGACTCCAGCATCTGGTTGCGACAACCAGAAAGAAAGGAAAGGGGAAAAAAGGGGGGAGAAAGCAACCGTGAGTACTCATCCAAAGTACTCGCAAGCAAGGAACTACACTACATATGCATGGGTTTATGTGTAAAGGGCCATATCAGTGGACTGAACTGCAGAATGCCAGAATAAGAGGGGGATAGCTAGTCCTGTCGAAGACTACGCTTCTGGCAGTCTCCGTCTTGCAGCATGTAGAAGAGAGTAGATTGAAGTCCTCCAAGTAGCATCTCCAAGTAGCATATCCAGGTAGCATCTCCAAGCGCATCTCCAGTCGCATCGCATAGCATAATCCTACCCGGCGATCCTCTCCTCGTCGCCCTGCGGAAAAGCGATCACCGGGTTGTCTGTGGAACTTTGAAGGGTGTGTGTTATTAAGTATCCGGTTCTAGTTGTCATAAGGTCAAGGTACAACTCCAAGTCGTCCTGTTACCGAAGATCACGGCTATTCGAATAGATTAAACTTCCCTGCAGGGGTGCACCACATAGCCCAACACGCTCGATCCCATTTGGCCGGACACACTTTCCTGGGTCATGCCCGGCCTCGGAAGATCAACACGTCGCAGCCCCACCTAGGCAAAACAGAGAGGTCAGCACGCCGGTCTAAACCTAAGCGCGCAGGGGTCTGGGCCCATCGCCCTGAGCACACCTGCACGTTGCGAGGGCGGCCGGAAGCAGACCTAGCCTAGTAGGCGTTCCAGTCCAATCCGGCGCGCGCCGCTCCGTCGCTGACGTCTGAAGTGCTTCGGCTGATACCATGACGTCGGGATACCCATAACTACTCCCACGTAGATGGTTAGTGCGTATAGGCTCGTAGCCAGACTCAGATCAAATACCAAGATCTCGTTAAGCGTGTTAAGTATCCGCGAACGCCGAACAGGGCCAGGCCCACCTGTCTCCTAGGTGGTCTCAACCTGCCCTGTCGCTCCGCCACAAAGTAACAGTCGAGAGCCGTCGGGAACCCAGGCCCACCTCTACCGGGATGGAGCCACCTGTCCTTTCAGCCCCCTCGTCAGAATCACTTGCGGGTACTCAATGAGCTGACCCGACTTTAGTCACCATCTGTATAGTATGTATGTATGTATAATATATACCCGTGATCACCTCCCAAGTGATCACGGCCCGATAGTATAGCAAGGCAGACTGACAAGAATGTAGGGCCGATGATGATAAACTAGCATCCTATACTAAGCATTTAGGATTGCAGGTAAGGTATCAACAGATGTAGCGACAATGTCAGGCTATGCATCAGAATAGGATTAATGAAAGCAGTAACATGCTACACTACTCTAATGCAAGCAGTATAGAGAAGAATAGGCGATATCTGGTGATCAAGGGGGGGGGCTTGCCTGGTTGCCCTGGCAAGAGAGAGGGGTCGTCAACTCCGTAGTCGAACTGGGGCAGCAGCAGCGTCGGTCTCGTAGTCTACCGGAGAGAAGAGGGGGAAGAAACAATGAATACCAAGTAAACAGATGCATATCGATGCATGACATGTCAAGAAGCGATGCTAGGCGTGCCCTAACGTGGTATGAGGTGGTACTGGTTAAGGGGGGAATCATCCGGGAAAGTATTCCCGGTGTTTCGCGTTTTCGGACAGATGAACCGGAGGGGGAAAGTTGCGTGTTTGGTATGTTAGAGGTGTGTGGTGGACGAACGGGCTGCGTATCCGGGTTCGTCTCGTCGTTCTGAGCAACTTTCATGTTGAAAACATTTTAATCCGAGTTACGGATTAAAAGATATGATTTTTAAAAGATTTTAACAATTTTGGAATTTAATTATTTATTTAATTAATTCGAAAAAATGTATTTATGACGCCAGCATGATGTCATGCTGACGTCAGCAGTCAACAGGGGTTGACTGAGTCAACCCTGACAGTGGGTCCCGCATGTCATTGACTGATAACTAACTAACTAAATTAATTAATCTAATTAGTAGATTAGTCAGGTTAATTAAATGATTAATTAGTCTAACCAGGTTTAATTAAGTTAATTAATTCTTTAATTAATTAATTAATATTTTAATTATTTTAATTATTTATTTACTTTTTTTATTTTTTTAATTTTTTATTATTATTTTTTTAAATCTTTTTTTTGTTCTAGGGCGTGGGCCCCGTTTGTCATGGGCCCAGAGGGGCCTATCGGGCTCGGGCGTGGTTGCTGGGGCGGAGCCCCGTGAGTGTGCGGGCGGTTACGGGCGCGTGGGTGCGGGGCGCACCCCGGCGCCCACCACGCGAGGGGAAACGAGGCCGGCCAGGGCTGTGCCCGGCGGCGGCGAGGCCACGGCGGCCAGCGCGGGCGCGGGCCGGCGCCGGAAGCGGCCAGGGGTCAGCAGCTAATCGGGGGGAGAGGGTAGCAGGGGGATGGGGTTCTCACCCCCGTTGTAGGGGAGTTCGGCGGTGAGGCGCGATGGCGCCGGCGGGGAGGAGGTCGGGGAAGGCGTCCGCCGGGGAGGTGGAGGACTAGGCGGCGACGGGCGGCGACGTGGTGGTCCGGCGACGAGGTCGAGGCGGTTGCCTCGATCTAGAACGGTGCGGGCCAGCAAGGGGGGCCCGTTGGTGGCGACGGCGCGGGGTGTAAGGCGTCGGGGGCGGCGGTGGTTGGCGACGGCGTCAGCACGGGGCGACGGGAGGTGGCGGGGTCCGGTGAGGGGGAGGCCGTGGCACGGGCGCGAGGGAGGGGGTCGTCGCCGGCGGGCGGCGGGGTTGGCGATGGGGACGGTGCGCCGATGTCGTGGGGGGGCGTGGGGCGTCGGCCCGATCCAGTGGGAGGAGAGAGGGAGGAGTGGATCGAGGGGGGAGTGAGTGGGTGCGAGTGGGGAGGAACCGCTAGGGTTCGGTCGCCCCAGGGGTGAGGTAGGCGCTGGCTGGGCCGGCCTGTTTGGCACCGAGGCCATCTGGGCCAGTGGGCTGTGGGAGGGGGCTCCCTTCCTTTTGTTTTTTTTTTGTTTCTGTTTTGTATTTTCTTTCTTTTATTTATTTGGTTTTTATTCTATTTCTTTTCTGTTTTCTTTTATTTTAGTTTTATAAAATTACCACTAGTGCCTAATTTTGTATTACCCAATAAACTACTACGAGATTAATTCTTAACGCATAATAAAATAGTGTTAGCATTTTATAAATTCAATAGGCCTTTGTTTAATTGTCTTCACTATTGTTTTAATTGTTTTAGGGCCTTTAAACATTTTATCAAAGTTTGGTTGCTCCACCATAATTATCTATGCAATATTTGGTTCACTCCGAACATTTTAGTTTTAATATTTGAAAACTTTTATTGTTTGCCTATATTTGAATTTGAATTTGAATCGGTTTCGAACTAACTCGAGATCAGCAACTATAAACGAGGTGACGTGGCACCATTAGCAGAGGATCACTGTAGCTTAATTACCCGGGCGTCACAAATACCAACTTGCGGACGACAAGGTAGTACAACTACCAATACCAAACTAACTTATAATCTTTTTACTCCTGGCCCTAGTGTTCGTCTGGTAGAAAATATTGCAGAGGACCAGCTCCCGCTCCTTCCCTTGCTCCAGGTCCCCGAGGTGGTACTAGTGCATCACCCAGTTGGTCCCCTACTGGTTGAAGTTCTTGTTGGTGTGCAGCACCAGAACCTTTTTTGCTGCCCGTCTGCCGGCCGTTGACCATCACCGGCAAAGTATTGCTGGTCTTGTGCCACATCGCGTGCATGCCGCACTCCAACTGTATCTTGCAACGCGTCCACGTGCCCCTTTTGAACGCCCTGGAATTGCGCTGGAAGAAATGCTTCCTTAGGCCACTCAGTGTGATACCTGCAGTATTGTGGAATATAGGTTTTAGTGTACTTGTCATGTTGCAGTCACTTGTTTCACTTTTTACTAACTGTCAAATTGTAATTGCTTCACCAGGTCTGCGTCTAAAAAGAAAAATAGAGCTATAAACAAAGGAATATGTTTGTGCAAGTAGACGGCCGATCGGTGTCTTACCTGGAAGTTTCTCAGGCTGGGTGTAGCATATGTCATGCTCGCTATCGATGGTTGGTATGAACAAATTGATGAGAGACTGAAATCTCGCGCTGTCAGCACTCACTTTGGCCTCAAGGTGCTGGATCAGCTCCTGATCCATGGGATCGAACTTGGCGTCAGCCGGCAGCACCGGCCAATCCTTCTTCGACTTGCATCGGTAATTCCAATTATATGGTACTCAATGTATGATCAATCGACTGTTTTAAGTGAATGATGAAAGATTTCAACAGATAAGTGGTACTCCAAATCTGAAGTCTAGAGTACCCGAACACGCCACCGGGATTCTTGTGTCACCTCACGCGCAGCATGTTGTCACGTCAATTCAATGTGTGGACATGATGAATAATTTGACCGACGTATACTAGTACTGCTACTGTACTACTTACTAGTCATATTTAGTGTCACAATTTATACATAGGTTTAACTAACAAGTACGCACTTGAAGCCTAAC
This sequence comes from Triticum aestivum, assembly GCF_018294505.1. Classification (NCBI taxonomy): domain Eukaryota; kingdom Viridiplantae; phylum Streptophyta; class Magnoliopsida; order Poales; family Poaceae; genus Triticum; species Triticum aestivum. Next base: position 324,045,325 of record NC_057806.1, on the reverse strand, counting down.
TGATATATATGGCTCCTGCACAACATCTCCATCATCATTATCAGTACATCCTACGCAGGGTCGTGCTACAGCAGCAGAATACATGGCTCGGTCTAGATATCAGCACGAATCAAGTTGTGCATATTTGCTGTTGGCATGAACCACATCGCCCCATGTCGGGTTTGCAAAAGTCATCCATCGCATGAAAGCTTGATGCCTTTCACACACTAAAGATTATTTGGCAACAAACTGTGTCGACGAATCTCTAGATATGGTGATTCATGAAACCCATGGTATGATGTGTAAACACAGCCCCCCCCCCTCGCGAATGGAAGTTGCATAGCACAGTAATTGTCAGTGTCAAAACCGGCGGATCTCGGGTAGGGGGTCCCGAACTGTGCGTCTAAGGCGGATGGTAACAGGAGGCAGGGGACACGATGTTTACCCAGGTTCGGGCCCTCTTGATGGAGGTAATACCCTACGTCCTGCTTGATTGTTCTTGATGATATGAGTATTACAAGAGTTGATCTACCACGAGATCAGAGAGGCTAAACCCTAGAAGCTAGCCTATGGTATGATTGTATGTTGTCCTACGGACTAAAACCCTCCGGTTTATATAGACAGCGGAGGGGGCTAGGGTTACACAAGGTCGGTTACAAAGGAGGAGATATCCATATCTGTATTGCCTAGCTTGCCTTCCATGCCAAGTAGAGTCCCATCCGGACATGGGACGAAGTCTTCAATCTTGTATCTTCATAGTCCAATAGTCCGGCTGTCCGGATACCCCCTAATCTAGGACTCCCTCAGTAGCCCCTGATCCAGGCTTAAATGACGATGAGTCCGGCGCGCAGTGTTGTCTTCGGCATTGCAAGGCGGGTTCCTCCTCCGAATATACCATGGAAGAGTTTGAATGCAACGATAGTGTCCGACCCTGCAAAATAAGTTCCACATACCATCGTAGAGAGAATAATATTTCCACAAATCTAATCTGCTGACACGTTTTGACAGCATGACATCACACCATGGCCCGGTTATTATTCGAACCGCTTTTCTCAACCAGCTCTGCACATATCGCGGGGCAGTTTTCTTGATACGTCTTGTCAAAGGAGAGATCGTGTTCCCCTCATCACGGGATTCTCATCCATACGGACGTGGGTAACCCAACCGCGCCATCAATTATGGTGCCTGGGGAATAAGCAGTTTTGCCAGGAAAGTGGGGAGACTCATCGCCTCCTCCGCCCTTATAAAGGGACAAAGATTTACTTTTTTCACCCACACCTTCTTCCATCTCGCTTACCCATTCCTGCACATTCGAGCTCTAGCGCCCAAGCTCGTGTTCTTCTTCTCGAACCACTCCAATCATGTCCGGAGCAGGAGGCAAGTGGATGGTATCCTCCGTCACGGAGGAGAACATCGAAAAGTTATGGGAAGCCGGATACTTGGCCGCGGATATCGCGCACCGGCTGCCAAATGCGGGGCAGATCGTCCCCATGCCCGAACCCCATGAGAGGGTAGTTTTTCTTACCCATTTCGTCCACACACTAGGACTTCCTCTCCACCCGTTTGTCCACGGGCTCATGTTCTACTACGGGCTGGATTTTCATGATCTGGCCCCCAATTTCATCCTCAACATCTCGGCGTTTATCGTCGTGTGCGAGGCATTCCTCCGCATCAGGCCCCACTTCGGCCTATGGCTAAAAACCTTCAATGTAAAACTGAAGGTGGTGGGTGGCCAGCAAGCAGAGTGCGAAGGCGCCATGGTGGGCAAGATGCCTAATGTCACGTGGCTCGAGGGCACCTACGTGGATACCATAAAGGGGTGGCAATCGGGGTGGTTCTACATCACCGAGCTGCGCGACTCCAACTGGGTGGCGGCCCCCAAATTTCGATCCGGAATCCCCACGCGTCTCACCTCCTAAAAAAAGAAGGGCCTATCCGGGGTTCCGCGGTAGAGCTGACCGGACTCCAGACCTGCATCCGGAACATGACGAACAAGAAAATCAAGCTCGTCAACGTGGTCCAGGTTATGCTCTTCCGCCGGATCCTTCCGTACAAACGACGGGCATTTGTTTTGTGGGAGTTCGACTCGGCCAAGCACCAGACGCTGTGAGAGCTCTACGACACGACGCACGAGGACGTCTGGAGGGTGCTATTCAAGGGCGCTGAGATGCCTCCCTCCCTCACCGAGGACCCCAGACTCAGCGCAAAGCGCCGCGCCCATCCGGTAGGCTTTTATATCTCTCAGGGTATTTATTTGCCCTGGTTTAGTTATGTGCTGGATCTAAGCTTTCATGTCATTTACAGGACTGGATAGAGACAACGGAGCGGCTTGATTGCCCAGCCCCCCTGCCCGAAGATCCTGCAGACGCTCCTCTAACGAAGATGCTGACTCCGGCACCTTACGAGGTGCCGGAAAAGAAGGCCAAGAAGAAGGCCACGGGGACCCGAAAGGGTCTCCGGCGCAAGGTTACATCGGGCTCATTGTCCGATGACTCCGACGCGCACTCCTCCCACGGAACCTAGGAGGAAGAGAAAAGCTCTCCCCCCAGCCTGGGGAGACAAGAAAAGGAAGGCCGACCCATCCGGGGAGGCCGAAGGGTCCAAGAAGGGAATGACCCTCCCTCCGGACTGTGCCACGACGGCCGCCAACAGTGGCGACGAGTGGCTATCCAGGGACAAGCCCCTGGCGAAGTCATAAGTGTCCGGACACCATAGTACTTCACGGTATGTTTTATTGTACTGCCTTTCCTCATGCCGAACATGATTATGCAGTCCGTCCCAAGCTCATCTCGACATACCCTAGTCGAGCGGCTCTTTGGACTCGTCAGATATGAACATCGGTTCTCCTCCGATGGCTTCCACCCCTCACCCTACGTACAACGCCGAGGTGGTGTCTCAAAAGGCACCGAGCCAAGGGGAGGTGAACCTGGGGGCGCCTCACGGCGACCTCCCGGACCCTGGGTACCAAGGGAGCGAGGCTCCTACGGGCTTCGAGTTCGGGCCCCATCCAGACACTTCGGCGGAACCTTCAATGGTTCCGGATTCCGGCAGGCGGTCCCCCATTAAGGGTGGCCAACCATCCGTGCCGGTGTCCTCTGTGCAACCAGAGGCACCAGACACCCTGCTGGAAGCACTTCGCAGCGCTTCCATCGCAGAAGAGCACCGCACTATCATGAGTGCGGTGGTCGAGAAGGTTCAGTCTGCCAAAAATGGACTGACCGAAGCTTGCGCCAGCCTCCTAACAGGCTTTGAGGTAAGCATTCAAAATATAAGAAAATATTACCGCATCGATAGTAGCCCCTGATGCTCTGCTCGGCGTTTGCAAAGAAAAGCCGAATAGAGTATCAAATGATAACTCAGGAGTCTAATTAGAGTATGTCTATGTGTATGTGCAGGCTTCACTGCTGGACACTGCCGCACATACTGCGGAGGTCTCTGCACTGAAGCTGGACCTGAAGCGGTCCGAGGATGAGCTCGGCCTTACCAAGAGGCAGCTTGAAGAGAGCAAAGGTAAGATATACCCCTGTCTATATAGTTAAAAAGAAGTTAGGGTGTAAAGTAATAGGATCATCATGAATTTTTCAGGGTCCACGACTGAGGTGGAGACCCTGAGGAAGGCGTTGTCCGAGGCCGAAGACAAAGCAGCCAAAGTACGCATTTAACGGGAGAAGCAAGAAGCCCGGGTAGGCGAGGTGCAACAAGAGCTCGAGGCTCTTGCCAAAAAGCACGAGTCCTTGGAGCTTGACTCTAAGATGCGAGAGTCCGAGCTCGCACAGGCGCTTGAAAGCGTCCAGAGCGCCAAGGCCGAAGCCCACAAGGCCCTCCAGGAGATTGGCACGGTGAAGAAGATAGCAGAGGGTAAGGCATTCTTTATGCAAAGCAAGCACATGAAGGAGACTTTCCTTTTTCTTAACCGAGTTCGGAGCTCTCCAGGAGCGTTTGTAGATCTTCCCCGCAGTGTACTAGACGCCGTGAGTTTTACCGGGCTGAGGAGGGGAGCTCAATGGAGAAGTTGTTCTGGTCTCAGTATACTGGGACCAAACACCCCGTGCCCTTGAGCGACCAGCTGAAGCAGTTGGTCGAACTTCACAAGGCGGCCGAACAGGCCATGAGGGGCCTTATAGTCCGGATGTGGCCTGGCGAGCCCCTGTCCAGTAGCTACTTCGGTCTGATGCGACAGCTTGTGGAAGCCTGCCCAAGGCTTGAAGTCATCAAGCGGTCTGTCTGCATCGAAGGTGCATGCAGGGCTTTTTCCCGGGTGAAGGTGCACTGGGAGAAGCTGGACGCCGTGAAGCTAGTGAAGGAGGGGCCGCCGGAGGGCAAGGAGCATCGCTACCCCAAGAATTACTATGAGAGCGTCCTGAAGGGTTCTCGCTTAGTGGCAGATGAGTGTGCCAAGGATGTAATTTTTGAATGAACATGCCCATGTGATCCTGTAATATGAAACGAGTTCTTTTGCGCCATGCGACGCTTTCTCAATTTAAAATATTACCTTCTGTGCGGCCGTTTATAAAATCTGAGAGTTGGCTAGTCATCGGCTTCTACCCCCATGTAACTAGTACTCGGGTGTTTGGGGTAAATCTGAACACTCTTTACCCCAATTTTGGGTCCGTCAAGGGAGGTGTTCAATGCAACGAACCAGGCAATCGGACTATAATGCTTTATCACTCTCACTTAGCCATAGAAGTCTATGATTTTAAATTTTGGGCGAAGCCCCTGGTATTCGGAGGGCCGAATTTGGGGCATTATACACGCCTAAGCTGGACAAGGCCGACTCCTCGCCCGAAGCGGAAAAAAGTCTTTAAGGACTTGAGACCTCTCGAACAGCGACTAGTCTCTCGCCTTATCATGAGAGTCAGTTTTTGGCTTTCTCTACTGAGGTGCTCATCCAGAAGAACCGGGACACAATCGCAGTAGTTCTCCCACCGCTACCTTAGCCGATATAGTGGAACATAAGGTACCAAATCATGGGAGCCGGGCAACCCAACATTTGACCAAAGACATGATTCGTAGCTGATGCATATAATGCTATAAGTTCGGGGTGCCGCACTGTCGAAAGTGTCCGGACTTCTTGCGCCGTATTATGGGTAAACGAGAGCCCCTGGCGTACTTACCGTACCCGAACATGCAGGTGCGCATTGTTGTAAATGGACATATAAGAGAAAGAGAAAAACTTAAATAATGTAATGATAGATTAATGATATGCATTGTTATTTGAATAATACGTCGGAGCATACTGGTACAAGTAGTGCAATAGGCATAAGGTAGGACAATTCGAAATGTCCTATCCCAGGGCAAGCTACGCATAAATAGTGAAAAGCGGGTATATCAAGTATTACTAAAGACCACCTGGCGGTTCCCGTGTTCATCTTAGCTTCTTGCCACCTTGGTTGTTGCTTCCGGAATGTGTCCGGCAATCGAACTGCCGGAAAGTGTTGGGGAACGTAGCAGAAATTCAAAATTTTCTATGCATCACCAAGATCAATCTATGGAGTAATCTAGCAACGAGGGAAGGAGAGTGCATCTACATACCCTTGTAGATCGCTAAGCGGAAGCGTTCAAGTGAACGGGGTTGATGGAGTCGTACTCGTCGTGATCCAAATCACCGATGATCCTAGTGCCGAACAGACGGCACCTCCGTGTTCAACACACGTACAGCCCGGTGACGTCTCCTACGCCTTGATCTAGCAAGGGGAGAAGGAGAGGTTGGGGAAGACTCCATCCAACAGCAGAACAATGGCGTGGTGGTGGTGGAGGAGCGCGGGACTCCAGCAGGGCCTCGCCAAGCACTACGGGAGACAAGGAGGAAGAGGGGTATGGCTGCGCCAACAGGGAGATTGAATCACATGTCTTGGGCAGCCCCATACCTCAAGTATATATAGGGGGAGGGGAGGGGCTGCGCCCCCACCTAGGTTTCCACCCCCTAGGGGTAGCGGCCAGCCCTAGATCCCATCTAGAGGGGCGGCCAAGGGGGGGAGAGGGGGGCGCACCACTAGGTGGGCCTTAGGCCCATCTGAGCCTAGGGTTTCCCCCTTTTCCCTTCTCTCTTCACCTTGGGCCCTGGTGGGGGGCGCACCAGCCCACCTGGGGCTGGTCCCCTCTCACACTTGGCCCACGCAGCCCTCTGGGGCAGGTAGCCCCACCTGGTGGACCCCCGGGACCCTCCCGGTGGTCCCGGTACGTTACCGATAGCACCCGAAACGTTTTCGGTGACCAAAACAGGACTTCCCATATATAAATCTTTACCTCCGGACCATTACGGAACTCCTCGTGATGTCCGGGATCTCATTCAGGACTCCGAACAACATTCGGTAACCGCGTACATACTTTCCCTATAACCCTAGCGTCATCGAACCTTAAGTGTGTAGACCCTACGGGTTCGGGAACCATGCAGACATGACCGAGACAACTCTCCGGCCAATAACCAACAGCGGGATCTGGATACCCATGTTGGCTCCCACATGTTCCACGATGATCTCATCGGATGAACCACGATGTCAAGGACATAATCAATCCCGTATACAATTCCCTTTGTCTAGCGGTATGATACTTGCCCGAGATTCGATCGTCGGTATCCCGATACCTTGTTCAATCTCGTTACCGGCAAGTCTCTTTACTCGTTCTGTAACACATCATACCGTGATCAACTCCTTGGTCACATTGTGCACATTATGATGATGTCCTACCGAGTGGGCCCAGAGATACCTCTCCGTTACACGGAGTGACAAATCCCAGTCTCGATTCGTGCCAACCCAACAGATACTTTTGGAGATACCTGTAGTGTACCTTTATAGCCACCCAGTTACATTGTGACGTTTGGCACACCCAAAGCACTCCTACGGTATCCGAGAGTTGCACAATCTTATGGTCTAAGGAAATGATACTTGACATTGGAAAAGCTTTAGCATATGAACTACACGATCTTTGTGCTAGGCTTAGGATTGGGTCTTGTCCATCACATCATTCTCCTAATGATGTGATCCCGTTATCAACGACATCCAATGTCCATGGTCAGGAAACCGTAACCATCTATTGATCAACGAGCTAGTCAACTAGAGGCTTACTAGGGACATGGTGTTGTCTATGTATGCACACATGTATCTGAGTTTCCTATCAATACAATTCTAGCATGGATAATAAACGATTATGATGAACAATGAAATATATAATAATAACTAATTTATTATTGCCTCTAGGGCATATTTCCAACAGAAAGGGCTTCCAAAGAGTCAGACCCTGAAAGAGAAAAGGAATGTCAAAGGTATACAACCCCTAGTGTGGTTAAGCCACAATGCGGGGCGTGTCCTGATTGCGCCCCCGCCTGTGTCCATGGTATTTTCAATGCGTAATTATGTACGCGCGGCACAGATTTCGTTGCTACGCTGGGACTGGGACGGGGGCCAGATTGCTAGGCAAGCTTTGATCGTGCCAGGCGATCCTGTTCCAGCTTGTTCCGGACTCGCCTGAAGGTGTCCGGGGGCTGTGACGCCGAATGAGTGGTCTGCCTGAACAGGCTGCTTTGTGCCTGTGCTGCAAGGGCCGCAGTGTGCTCTTCCATACAGAGCGAGTGTTCTGTGTTTCCATTTACTGTTATGACCCTACGAGGTCCTGGCATCTTGAGCTTGAGGTATGCGTAATGCGGCACTGCATTGAATTTTGCAAATGCTGTCCGTCCGAGAAGTGCATGATAGCCACTGCGAAACGGGACGATGTCGAAGATTAACTCTTCACTTCGGAAGTTATCATGTGATCCGAAGACCACTTCCAGTGTGATTGAGCCTGTGCAATGGGCCTCTACACCTGGGATGATGCCTTTAAAGGTGGTTTTGCTGGGTTTGATCCTCGAGGGATCGATACCCATTTTTCACACTGTATCTTGATAAAGCAGGTTCAGGCTGCTGCCGGCACCAATAAGGACTCGAGTGAGGTGAAATCCGTCAATGATGGGGTCTAGGACCAGTGCAGCGGATCTGCCATGACGGATGCTAGTGGGGTGGTCCCTACGATCGAAGGTGATCGGACAAGCAGACCATGGGTCGAACTTTGGGGCGACGGGCTCCATCGCATAGACGTCCCTTAGTGCACGCTTCCGCTCCCTCTTGGGAATGTGGGTTGCGTATATCATGTTCATCGTCTTCACTTGAGGGGGGAAACCCCTTCTGTCCTCCTGTGTTTGGTGGCCGGGGCTCCTCCTCATCATCGTTATGCAGGCCCTTGTCCTTGTTCTCGGCATTTAACTTGCTGGCCTGCTTGAACACCCAGCATTCTCTGTTGGTGTGATTGGCTGGCTTGTTGGGGGTGCCGTGGATTTGACACGAGCGATCCAGTATGCGATCCAGACTGGACGGAGCTGGAGTATTTCTTTTAAATGGGTTTTTCCGCTGACCGGATCTAGAGCCTCTGAATCCGGCATTAACTGTCGTATCTTTGGTGTTATCGCCGTTATTGCAGCGCTTTGGTCTATTACGACGCTGCCTACCATTAACATCTTTGGTATCCGAGGTATCTGGATTCCTCGATGTGTTGTTGCTGCAAGCCAGCCAGCTGTCCTCGCCCGCGCGAAAGCGGGTCATGAGTGTCGTGAGGGCTGCCATAGATTTCGGCTTCTCCTGGCCGAGGTGGCAGGCGAGCCACTCATCACGGATGTTATGCTTGAATGCCACTAGGGCCTCTGCATCCGGACAGTCTACAATTTGATTTTTCTTAGTCAAGAACTGTGTCCAGAATTGTCTGGCCGATTCCCCTGGCTGCTTGGTTATGTGGCTCAAGTCATCAGCATCCGGTGGCCGCACATAAGTGCCCTGGAAGTTGTCAAGAAATGCATCTTCCAAATCCTCCCAACTGCCAACGGAATCTGCTGGCAAGCTATTCAGCCAATGCCGAGCTGGTTCTTTGAGTTTTAGTGGGAGGTACTTGGTGGCATGTAGATCATCACCGCGAGCCATGTGGATGTGAAGGAGGAAATCCTCAATCCATACAGCGGGATCTGTTGTGCCATCGTATGATTCGATGTTTACGGGTTTGAAACCCTCCGGGAATTCATGATTCATAACTTCATCAGTGAAGCATAGGGGGTGTGTGGCACCTCTGTGCCGGGCTATATGCCGGCGTAGTTCATATGAGTCTTGTCTGCTGTATTCGGCCCGGCCGGATTTACTCTTGGTGTATCCGACGCGACGATCATCGTCCCGTGTGGGCGCATGTGCCCGTGTCCTGTATATTGACCTTGCTATTTTTGCCTTACTGTCCAACATTTCTCGCAGGTCCTCTGTGTTGCCCCGGGCCTTAGTATTTTTTACTGAGTGGCGACGGGGTGTGGTCTGATCTTTAGGCTGAAATGCCTCCCTGGCTCGGCCGCGTAGTAGCCGGTCAGCCGCATCGTACACTGGTGAATGGGGTTTCAATGCTTCCTCCTCGAGGTGAGGTAGCAACCTGCATTTTGGGTAACTCTTGGACGGGCGCTCGAGTTCATGCTCCTTGGCCGCAAGGACTTTGGTCCACCTGTCTACTAGCAAGTCTTGATCAGCTTGAAGTTGTTGTTGTTTCTTCTTTAAGCTATTTGTCGTGGCCATAAGCCGGTGCTTGAAGCGCTCTTGCTCGATGGGGTCCTCAGGCACGGTAAACTCATCGTCGCCGATGCTTGCCTCATCTTTGGAGAGAGGCATGTAATTGTCCTCCTCCGGTTCTCCATCTGTTGCCTTCTCTGGAGGGCTAGCTTGTTCGTCCTCTAGCTCTACACTGTGCTGGAGGGGATTGTTGTTGTCTTCGGCGCTATCTGGAGTGTTATTATCTCCTGTGCCGGTATCACTGCTCTTGCTGTGGCGGGACTTAGAGCGGCGCCGCTGACGCCGGCGCTTGGGTTGCTTCTTGGAGCGGTCATCCTCCACTGTCTCGTCGCCATTGGCTTCTTTGGGGGTGTCCACCATGTATATATCATATGATGAGGTGGCGGTCCAGTGCCCCGAGGGCGGTGGATCCTGTTCGTCTCCGGCTTCGTCGTCCATACCGTCGAAGTCTTCGGAGCCGAAGTCGAGCCTGTCGGTTAAGTCGTCGACAGTGGCTACTAAGTGGGTGGTGGGTGGGCAACGAATTTCTTTGTCGTCCGCATCCCATTCTAGCCGGACATAATTCGGCCAAGGTTCTCCTAACAGGGAGAGAGACCTTAATGAATTTAGCACATCTCCGGAAGGTGAGTGCTGAAAGATATCCGCGGAGGTGAACTCCATGATCGGCGCCCAGTCGAACTCGACGGGCACGGATATGAGCGGCTCGGAGTCCGTGGCCGGAGATGAATCCAGTGGTTCGGTGACCGGCTTTCGTAAGGGGTGAAGTCAGTATCCGGCTCTATCGCCACTGAGAGTGCGGCCTCCATGGTGGGGTCCATCCCCCCCGGTCTCGGATGGCGCGACTTGCTCTGGATTGATGGATGGAGTAGTTGCGGATGTGATCTCCCGAACATTGTCCGATGGCAGAGTTGCGTCATGCTCGTCACGACTGTACGACGCGTCTGACATGGGCTTGATTCCGTCGAAGATCAAGTCTCCGCGGATGTCGGCCGTGTAGTTTAGGTTTCCAAATCTGACCTGATGGCCACGGGCGTAGCTCTCAATCTGCTCTAGATGGCCAAGAGAATTGGCCCGCAGTGCAAAGCCGCCGAATATGAAGATCTGTCCGGGGAGGAAAGCCTCACCCTGGACCGCATCACTAGCGATGATCGAAGGAGCCATCAAGCCTTATGGTGACGACACAGTGGAACTCTCAATGAAAGCACCAATGTCGGTGTCAAAACCGGCGGATCTCAGTTAGGGGGTCCCGAACTGTGCATCTAAGGCGGATGGTAACAGGAGGCAGGGGACACGATGTTTACCCAGGTTCGGGCCCTCTTGATGGAGGTAATACCCTACGTCCTGCTTGATTGTTCTTGATGATATGAGTATTACAAGAGTTGATCTACCACAAGATCAGAGAGGCTAAACCCTAGAAGCTAGCCTATGGTATGATTGTATGTTTTCCTACGGGCTAAAACCCTCTGGTTTATATAGACACCGGAGGGGGCTAGGGTTACACAAGTGTCGGATTTTGGGTTCCGGCAGACCCTTGAGGTTCGAACACTAGGGTGCGCGCGGAGATTTTGCCTCCTACCTACCTGCACCCCTCCACCTCGTTAAGGTCTAAGATATGGAAAGAATAACACGGGGGCACGAGGTTTATACTGGTTCGGGCCACCGTTGTGGTGTAATACCCTACTCCAGTGTGTGGTGTGGTTGATTGCCTCTTGGGCTGATGATGATGAACAATACAAGGAAGAATAGCCTCACGAGGG